>NC_057801.1:661112268-661354867 GCF_018294505.1 Triticum aestivum
AAAGGGCTTTAAAAGAAATGCCACAGTCGGGCGTCTAAGCGACACCACATAAAGGGCTTTAAAAGAAATGCCACAGTCGGGCGTCTGAGCGACACCACATAAAGGGCTTTAAAAGAAATGCCACAGTCGGGCGTCTGAGCGACACCACATAAAGGGCTTTAAAAGAAACAATCATAGTGAATATCCCGGAGGTAGAACCATCCCAGAGATACTCGATAATAACAATAATATCACGGGTTAGTCAACAATAATAATAATCATAATTATCACAAGTCACAGGTAGTAGTTCCAGTTCTGGTTAACAGTTTCACCTCCGAAGACCGACACTAAGACCGACACTTGACCTATCCCAGACTGTAATCCTTAACCATGGACACGGCAATTCGAATAGGTTTAATCTCTGCAGAGGGTGTACTCTTTACCCACGAGTAACGGATTTCTTTAGTCCATCGGGACTAATTCCGTCTACCGTCTTTTTGTTGAAAACACACCTAACTTGCACACACCAGCTTATCTCACACGTGTCTGGAATCACCCACGACACCTGTTAAGCAAACTCTAAGTGGGGAGGCTACAACCTCGCGTAGCATGGGATCAAATTTATATCGCGCGCTCTAAGGGGTGGCCTCCCCTCTCGGTCCCAACCGGAAACACCCATGCCCCCGGACCAGGTGGCCTGCCTACCAGCTACAACCAGTATCTTCCACCATGGCCTCTCTGTACGGTGTGTGCTAGGAAGAGGTTGACAACTTACTAAACGGTACTCTACTTGCTGTAGAGACGAGTGGTAGTATGAAACAAGTATGGGGGTTACTGGCACAAGACTCGATCTACGATCGACTCAGGAGGTTTAAGTATTCCCTGCATGATTAGCATGACGAATATATTTCAACCAACAGAGTCACCACTCATATCACCTTGCCATGCCATACCACACATAACCGTCCCGACGGAGACCGGCGACAAACTCATGCCTACCCAAGGCAGAGGTTTTCCCGGGTTCCTGCTGGTATGCATGCAAGGCACATGAGGGTGATTATCATCACAAGTGTGTCCATTTCCAACAGCATGGAAATCAATAACATGCACCCATGCATATGATCATATCACATGAAATAACAAGTTTCTCCAAAGTGAGGTGATGTTATGAACGTGTCATCGAACACACAAAAATATTATGCCGGGGTTCAGAATGCTTGCCTTCAATGTGTGGAAAGGCAGGGTGCACTCCAAAACTTGAAACATTTCTCCTCTCTTCAAAAATCCTATTTTAGCAATATAAAAGAATTAACACACAAAATAAAAACAGCAACAAAAGTTGTTCTGAATTTTTTTCAAATAAATCTTAAAATAAACTAGGTGAAATTTGAGAGAGGTAGGAAAAAGAATCATTTCATTTGGAGTTGTATTTAAAAAGATATAACCAGTCAAAGTTTTGGTCAAATTCTGTTTTTAAAAATAAAACAAAAGAAAACGTTTCAGCCACGAATACGCTTTCTAAGTCGGGGTTACATAGTTGGGGTTTTACGCTATCACTTAACACGCGTGGCGGCGGAGTGGGTCACTGACAGTGGGTCCACGGGGCCCACTAGTCAGATTTGACTAGTCTTTCTCCCTCTCCTTCCTCTGTCCCGAGCGGAGGCGGAGCTCCGGCGATCGTCGCCGGCGACTGGCGGCTCCTCGCGGGGCCCAAAGGGCGGGGATGGATCCGCCACTCCAGGGCGGTCATCCCGGTGGTCGACAGGTTGGTGGGGGCGGAGGGAGCTGCCGGCGGCGAGCTTCGCGGCGGAGGAGGCTTCGGTGGCGAAGTGGTTTTTTGGCGGCGATGGCTCCCGAACCAAATTGAGTAGGGGGACGGTTTCATGGGAGGATGAGGAGGTTCCTGGTGAAGCGAACGGAGAGGGGGAGGTACTGGAGGTGCCGGATTGGCCAGGGCGGTGGCGGCGACAGGAGTTGCCAGAGATGAGGAAGGAGGCCTCCCCGGGTCGAATGTGAGGTAGGGGAGCGCCATTGGGGTGGCCTGAGGTTGCCTGCGTGCTCGGGGAAGCTCGGGGCCTCCTTTTATAGGCGTGGCAAGGCGGTTCCGCGGCGGCTGCGGATAAGGTCGCCGGCGACCGCCATTCTGTAGCTAGGGCGTCGTGGCGGCGACGAGCGCTAGCGGACACACTCGTGGATGAGCTCGCGCTGTTCCAGGGGCCAGGTGGCGAGCGGAAGAGGCTTGGGCGGCGCTGAACGGAGCAGGGGTTGTCGGCGGCCGTGGCGGCTAGCTCCTGGCCTGTCGGGGACGTGGCGAGGGGCGGCTTGGCGTGTTGCGGTGAGGAGGGACGTGCGTGGCGTGGCTCTGCAGTGGAGGCAAGGCCAGGGGCGCGACGCGTCGGCTCGGGCGCGGCACGTGCAAATCGCGTGCCAAACGCACGCTCTGCTCGCGCTCCGGGCGTGCACGGGACATGCTCGACGTAATGCCAGGGCATGCTAGAGGTCGCGGTTGAGGCTGGGAAGATACAGGGCTGGGTTAGGGTTAGATAGAGGGTGAATGGGCATGGTTGTTAGGTCAGGCGACCAAGTTCACAGTATAAACTTGAATCCATGCCAAATCTGGCTATGCTCTCCAGGTGTTTGACAAAATGCCACAGGCACCTAGGCTCTTCTTGGGGGTGGCCAAATCCTCCAGATCAGGGTCTCCTTAGATGCAAGAGAGAGTGGTGAGGTTAGTTTGTGAAAAGCACAAACTTGTTAGTGCAAGTCTTGCAAAACTACAATTCTGGACAGGAAATAAATGACATCATTTCATGAACCAAAATTAATCCAATGGGTGCATGCTCCTGGATTTAGGGGTTTGGTAGGGCTGTCTACAAGTAGGAGAAAACACAAGATCTTTGGAGCAAAATTAAATAGGGTTGCAGTAGAAATCACAAGGCTGGACCAGAATGAAAAAGAGGATGATTCACTCAATTTTTTCAAAGAACATAAATAGGTTTTTGCACAAAGTGGAATAATATGCTCCTACTGACCTCCCCTAATTTTGGTAGAAGTTTTAAATAAATATTTAAATAGGTTGTAGTGTAAAATGGCCCACTGGACCAGATTTGAAAACTTGGTGTAGAACTCAAAATATCCAATGAATGAAATATATTATTGCACAAAAGTGATTTAGAGACATCACATGATATCTCCAAACCTTGGTGAAATTTTTAGTTAAATATATCAAATGGTTGTAGTTCAAAAAGAGCTCCAAATTTTAAAACAAGTCATTTAATGAATAAAGCTCAGGGTGAAATAATTTTATAAATAAATCTCCTGATTGAGAGATGTTTTTTTAAATGAGAGGGAAAATAAGTCCAATATATTTTGGAAGGATCCACTTGGGAAAAATTTCTTAATATTAAAAGAAAAGTTTTGAAATCAACAGAGATATACTTGCATGCAAAATTTTTAAACTCTTTGCAAAATTTTAATAACTAAAACCTGGTTAAATTTTTGGGGTGCTACAATACTACCCCCCTTAAGAAAAATCTCGTCCTCGAGATTTGCTAAGAGTCGCTGTGAAAAACAAAAGTTCCATATGCATTCGAGCGGTTGTGAGACTGCTGCCGTGGTGCTGCGTGAATAAAAATAATAATAATAATCCACGTTGTGAGGGGATAAATGATGCAGCAATTCAGTAAAAAGAAAAGTCATACTAGGATCTTTCGCGGTTACACAAGTTAATCACGAAGAAAAATTACTCATACCAGTAGAAACTAAATACTCGACTCGTCGCACAAATTTGGGGTACCATGCATAAGATACACGCAAATATAAATGCTGCAAAAACCAATATAGTAGTGACGTCTAAAATGAAAACGGTAACTGGGTGGGGTCCTGATAAAATGTCTATGGTAAAGGGATACACTCCTCTTCTATCGGAGGAAGTGGATTGACCAGTCAATGTATGCGTCTCTCCGGGTTGGGCCTCGGTGGTCTGCCGATGGCAATCTGAGGATTCAGATCAGTGAGATCCTGGAGATAATCCATCACTCGTTGGTTCAAATGCTCTTGAGCGATGATGTACTGGATAAGGTTGGCCAGAACTGGGTCTCTCTCAATACGCCCACCGGGAAAAGACGTCACTCCTCCGGGTGCTGCACGGCTCGGGAAGTAATAATATCCTCATTCGCGGGCATAGGGTACTGCGGATCGAAGACGAGCAATCGCTTCTTTCGCAGCAGCTTCTATGGCCAGGTGTGGGGTTGGCATAGATTTCCCCACGAAGGAAACTTCTTTTGGATCTTGGTTGGGGTCTACAGGAGGAATGTGTACTGCTTCCCAATATTCCGAGGTGGATGGGGTGATTCTAGATTTGAACATCTCGTACTGGGGTGGCTGGGTAGAACCCATGGTACTGCGGGTAAAGTCCCACAATATTTTGACAAAGCTACCTGGGGTTGCATCTGGGGTTCTCAGGTGAATACTGGGGCTCGGCATGAGATGAAAAAGTTGTGAGTGTGCTGCACAAGGTGAGGGTTGATGGGTAAGGTCACAAGGTGGCCTTTATATAGCAATGGAGCCGGATTCGTTTTATCGTGGTGAAAGGTAATAAATTTGCCAGCTTAGCTCCAAAGGTCAGGTCAGTGTCAGAGATACACATATCTCATAAAGAGACGTGTTACTGTGGTTGTCGTCGGGTTGGTTTTTGGTGGCTACACCCAGAATAAAAAAAGCAATCACACACCAACATACTTATGCATGGCTACTATTTATAATAGGGGCGCACAAGCAAATAGCATTTAATTATGGCGAAACAGGATCACACAGTTACAGGGCGTAGACATACTAAGACTCGGTACTACTCGAGTGACTCAGTCTACCTCGTTAATATCTAAGCGGGCGTGCCTTGTGGACGTCAAGGCTCCTCCACGGGTTTCACCGCCGGGGTTAGTTGGAGGGGGTTGAGGAACTACCGGGTCGGGGTAGCGATGATGACCCTTGTGGGGGTTGTTGGCCACAATCCCGTTGGAGCGTGTTCCCAAAAGGCGACGAAGCACTTCTAGGGACATCAAAGTATTTTGGTCGATGACTGGGGCAGACCTCAAGGAATCGATCGGTTGTCCGAACAGCACGACTGGGTTGTCAGCATCGGGCTCATCTTCTCCTCTTGCCGGGGCTCGGCGTATCAGCTCTCCACGAGCTGCGATCAGATCAAGAGTGACTTGATTGAACAGATCCTCTAGTGCACTTACATAGCGCACCAGATGCAACCATGCAGGATCCGTCTCGTGATTTCCGTTGGCAACCTGGGGTGGCCTACCATACCCGTCACGGCTGGGGTAGTAGTAGAACGAGCGACAACTAACTCTGGGCGACAAGTGCCGGAGTTGAACTATAGCCTCTCGAGCAGCTAGTTGGATGGCTTGTGGCTCAAAGGATATTGTCCTTCTGGTGAACCTGTAGGGGCATTCTATAGATAGAACGCTACCATAGACGTGCACGGTGGCCCAGAATTGACGGCTCTCACCGCTCATGGGTCCTTGGTACACAACATATTCTGGGGGCTCTTCTAATGCAAAGGCACGACGGGTGAGGTTTGCTAGCACGGTCACAAAACCTCCAAGGTTGGTTGTTGTGGTCTCATTGTGAACAATGGGGCCAGGCATTATAGCTCGGCTTTGGGGTAGAGGCTGTGCTATGCTATGTTGAGGCTAGCGTGCCTTTTCTATAGAGAAAGGGGACGGAGTCTTCCTTCGCACGCTTGCGAATGAGACAATTTAGGTGTCGGTCACTGGCGCGTGATCGACAGGCTAGGCTGATAGGTTGGGCACCGACTGCCAAAAGGTGTCAGGGTCACTGTGTGGCTATCTTACGCGAGAAGCTTGGCCGGGGTTAGGTTAAGGTCTGTTGGGTTGGTTAACCTAGGTTTTTCGACCTGGCTAAGATAGGATTAGCCAATGGTCAGCCTGGCTCTGATACCAAGTTTGTTAGGACCGGATTTTTGGGATATTAATTTCCCAGAAAATGGTCCTTGTGCTCACCAGCCCCAGGATTACTGTTAGCTGATGAGGCACCAACTTGATACAGACATTCCAAGCAAATACAAAATATGGAGTACAAGACCATTCTGGCCTATGAGTACAACATATGGTTTTTAGTGGCTGATGGCGGAAGCGGTGTGTGGTCTTTCAGCGTCTATGGGACTCCATTTCTCATAGGAACATCTGACCTAGATAACTCCTATCTTCGCGAGGCTGCTATCGTCATTGCGTAGGTTCCGGGGTCGTCATCACAACGCTCCTCTCCATGCAAGAATCTGGCCAAGACAATAGCTAGGGACAAGCTAGTGAGTACTTTGAATGTACTCGCAAACATTATGAACACGGGTATAATATAACAAAAGATAATCATGCTCTAAAATATTCTATGATCACAACGTCAGTCATAAAATAAAATCCCTGATGCATGCAAGCAGGTTATTTATATACAACATGAATATGCAACAACATAGTAGAAATAAAATGCACCGATCGGGTGTCGGATGTGACGCCTCGAAAGGATAATAATTTCAAGCATGCCTCAGTCGGGCGTCTGAGTGACACGACATAAAGGGCTTGTAAAGTGAAATAACAAGTATGCCACAGTCGGGCGTCTCAGCGACACCACATAAAGGGCTTGTAAGTAGTTTAAATAGCGAGCATGCCACAGTCGGGCGTCTGAGCGACACCACATAAAGGTCTGATAAAGTAAATAAAAAACAAGCATGCCATAGTCGGGCGTCTGTGCGACACCACATAAAGGGCTTATAAGAAAGTAATCAAAGTGTAATATCCAGCAGGTAGAACCATCCCAGGGATACTCAATAATTCAAATAATGTAAATGGTTAGTCCATAATAATAATCATAATCACCATAAGTCACAAGTCATGATCCATGTTTTGGTTTAGCAGTTTCTCCTCTGAAGACCGACACTAAGACCGACACTTGACCCATCCCAGACTGTAGTCCTTAACCATGGACACGGCTATTTGAATAGATTTAATCTCTGCAGAGGGTGTACTCTTTACCCACGAGTAACGGATTCCTTTAGTCCATCGGGACTAATTCCATCTACGGTCTTTGTCACGACCGGTTTTCCGGGTAATAAATTTCCAAAAAAGACCGTCGTGCTCATCAGCCCCAGGATTGCTGTTAGCTGATGAGGCTCCAACTTGATACAGAAATTCCAAGCAGAAAACAAAATATGTAGTACAAGGCCATTCTGGCCTGTGAGTACAACAAATGGTTTCTAGTGGTTGATGGCGGAAGCGGGTTGTGAAACATCAGTGTCTATGGGACTCCATTTCCCACGGGAACAGCTAACCAGGTTAACTCCTATCTTCGCGAGGCTGCTATCTCCATTACTTAGGTTCCGGGGCTGTCATCGCATCGCTCCTCTTCGTGCAAGAAAATCTGGCCAAGACAATAGCCAGGGACAAGCCAGTGAGTACTTTGAATGTACTCGCAAACATTATGAACACAGGTATAATATAACAATGATGTGCTGAAAATATTTTATGCTCATGACGTCAGTCACAAAAGATAAATAAATCTCTGATGCGTGCAAGCAAGTTATTTATAAAATTGCAATAACATAGTAGTATTAAAATTTATGAAATAAATAACAAGCAAAGCCACAGTCGGGCATCTTAGCGACACCACATAAAGGGCTTTAAAAGAAATGCCACAGTCGGGCGTCTAAGCGACACCACATAAAGGCCTTTAAAAGAAATGCCACAGTCGGGCGTCTAAGCGACACCACATAAAGGGCTTTAAAAGAAATGCCACAGTCGGGCGTCTGAGCGACACCACATAAAGGGCTTTAAAAGAAATGCCACAGTCGGGCGTCTGAGCGACACCACACAAAGGGCTTTAAAAGAAATGCCACAGTCGGGCGTCTGAGCGAGACCACATAAAGGGCTTTAAAAGAAATGCCACAGTCGGGCGTTTGAGCGACACCACATAAAGGGCTTTAAAAGAAATGCCACAATCGGGCGTCTGAGCGACACCACATAAAGGGCTTTAAAAGAAATGCCACAGTCGGGCGTCTGAGCGACACCACACAAAGGGCTTTAAAATAAACAATCATAGTGAATATCCCGGAGGTAGAACCATCCCGGAGATACTCGATAATAACAATAATATCACGGGTTAGTCAACAATAATAATAATCACAATTATCACAAGTCACAGGTAGTAGTTCCAGTTCTGGTTAACAGTTTCACCTCCGAAGACCGACACTAAGACCGACACTTGACCCATCCCAGACTGTAATCCTTAACCATGGACACGGCTATTCGAATAGGTTTAATCTCTGCAGAGGGCCGTACTCTTTACCCACGAGTAATGGATTTCTTTAGTCCATCGGGACTAATTCGGTCTACGGTCTTTTTGTTGAAAACACACCTAACTTGCACACACCAGCTTATCTCACACGTGTCTGGAATCACCCACGACACCTGTTAAGCAAACTCTAAGTGGGGAGGCTACAACCTCGCGTAGCATGGGATCAAATTTATATCGCGCGCTCTAAGGGGTGGCCTCCCCTCTCGGTCCCAACCGGAAACACCCATGTCCCCGGACCAGGTGGCCTGCCTACCAGCTACAACCGGTATCTTCCGCCATGGCCTCTCTCTATGGTGTGTGCTAGAAAGAGGTTGACAACTTACTGAACCGTACTCTACTTGCTATAGAGACGAGTGGTAGTACGAAACAAGTATGGGGGTTACTGGCACAAGACTCGATCTACGGTCGACTCTGGAGGTTTAAGTATTCCCTGCATGATTAGCATGACGAATATATTTCAACCAATAGAGTCACCGCTCATATCACCTTGCCATGCCATACCAGACATAACCGTCCCGACGGAGACCGGCGACAAACTCATGCCTACCCAAGGCAGAGGTTTTCCCGGGTTCCTGCCGGTATGCATGCAAGGCACATGAGGGTGATTATCATCACAAGTGTGTCCATTTCCAACAGCATGGAAATCAATAACATGCACCCATGCATATGATCATATCACATGAAATAACAAGTTTCTCCAAAGTGAGGTGATGTTATGAACGTGTCATCGAACACACAAAAATATTATGCCGGGGTTCAGAATGCTTGCCTTCAATGTGTGGAAAGGAAGGGTGCACTCCAAAACTTGAAACATTTCTCCTCTCTTCAAAAATCCTATTTTAGCAATATAAAAGAATTAACACACAAAATAAAAACAGCACCAAAAGTTGTTCTGAATTTTTTTCAAATAAATCTTAAAATAAACTAGGTGAAATTTGAGAGAGGTAGGAAAAAGAATCATTTCATTTGGAGTTGTATTTAAAAAGATATAACCAGTCAAAGTTTTGGTCAAATTCTGTTTTTAAAAATAAAACAAAAGAAAACGTTTCAGCCACGAATACGCTTTCTAAGTAGGGGTTACGTACTTGGGGTTTTACGCTATCACTTAACACGCGTGGCGGCGGAGTGGGTCACTGATAGTGGGTCCACGGGGCCCACTAGTCAGGTTTGACTAGTCTTTCTCCCTCTCCTTCCTCTGTCCCGAGCGGAGGCGGAGCTCCGGCGATCGTCCGCCGGGGACTGGCGGCTCCTCGCGGGGCCCCAAGGGCGGGATGGATCCGCCACTCCAGGGCTGTCATCCCGGTGGTCGACAGGTAGGTGGGGGCGGAGGGAGCTGCCGACGGCGAGCTTCGCGGCGGAGGAGGCTTCGTGGCGAAGTGGTTTTGTGGCGGCGATGGCTCCCGAACCAATTGAGTAGGGGGACGGTTTTCACGGGAGGATGAGGAGGTTCCTCGCGAAGCAAACGGAGAGGGGGAGGTACTGGACGGTGCCGGATTGGCCGGGGCGGTGGCCGGCGGCAGGAGTTTGCCAGAGATGAGGAAGGAGGCCTCCCCGGGTCGAATGTGAGGTAGGGGAGCGCCATTGGGGTGGCCTGAGGTTGCCTGCGTGCTCGGGGAAGCTCCGGGCCCTCCTTTTATAGGCGTGGCAAGGCGGTTCCGCGGTGGCTGCGGATAAGGTCGCCGGCGACCGCCATTCTGTAGCTAGGGCGTCGTGGCAGCGACGAGCGCTAGCAGACACACTCGTGGATGAGCTCGCGCTCTTCCAGGGGCCAGGTGGCGAGCGGAAGAGGCTTGGGCGGCGCTGAACGGAGCAGGGGCTGTCGGCGGCCGTGGCGGCTAGCTCCTGGCCTGTCGGGGACGTGGCGGGGGGCGCCTTGGTGTGTTGCGGTGAGGAGGGACGTGCGTGGCGTGGCTCTGCAGTGGAGGCAAGGCCAGGGGCGCGACGCGTCGGCTCGGGCGCGACACGTGCAAAATGCGTGCCAAACGCACGCTCTGCTCGCGCTCCGGGCGTGCACGGGACGTGCTCGACGTAATGCCAGAGCATGCTAGAGGTCGCGGTTGAGGCTGGGAAGAAACAGGGCTAGGTTAGGGTTAGATAGAGGGTGAATGGGCATTGTTGTTAGGTCAGGTGACCAAGTTCATAGTGTAAACTTGAATCCATGCCAAATCTGGCTATGCTCTCCAGGTGTTTTACAAAATGCCACAGGCACCTAGGCTCTTCTTGGGGTGGCCAAATCCTCCAGATCAGGGTCTCCTTAGATGCAAGAGAGAGTGGTGAGGTTAGTTTGTGAAAAGCACAAACTTGTTAGTGCAAGTTTTGCAAAACTACAATTCTGGACAGGAAATAAATGACATTATTTCATGAACCAAAATTAATCCAATGGGTGCATGCTCCTGGATTTAGGGGTTTGGTAGGGCTGTCTACAAGTAGGAGAAAACACAAGATCTTTGGAGCAAAATTAAATAGGGTTGCAGTAGAAATCACAAGGCTGGACCAGAATGAAAAAGAGGATGATTCACTCAATTTTTTTAAAGAACATAAATAGGTTTTTGCACAAAGTGGAATAATATGCTCCTACCGACCTCCCCTAATTTTGGTAGAAGTTTTAAGTAAATATTTAAATAGGTTGTAGTGTAAAATTGCCCACTGGACCAGATTTGAAAACTTGGTGTAGAACTCAAAATATCCAATGAATGAAATATATTATTGCACAAAAGTGATTTAGAGACATCACATGATATCTCCAAACCTTGGTGAAATTTTTAGTTAAATATATCAAATGGTTGTAGTTCAAAAAGAGCTCCAAATTCTAAAACAAGTCATTTAATGAATAAAGCTCAGGGTGAAATAATTTTATAAATAAATCTCCTGATTGAGAGATGTTTTTTTAAATGAGAGGGAAAATAAGTCCAATATATTTTGGAAGGATCCACTTGGGAAAAATTTCTTAATATTAAAAGAAAAGTTTTGAAATCAACAGAGATATACTTGCATGCAAAAATTTTCAACTCTTGGCAAAATTTTAATAACTAAAACCTGGTTAAATTTTTGGGGTGTTACACCTTGAACCCCGCAAGTCCGACGCCTGGGTCGCCGCCTTGAGGCGCCTCCAGGGCCACCTCCGCCATCGTCGGGAGCCTTCGGGACAACACCTCCTTGTCATCCACAGGACGAGGAGATGTGGCTGTCGGGAGTGAGTTCATTGCTGACTCACTGAAGGACCCGTCCGAAGACGACACTCCCGGATGGGCCCTGGACGGACTGCATACAAGTTCGGCATTATGAACAAAATTATGAAGCAAAAATTACGATTGAGTGCGGATACTTACGATCGCACCAGGGGCTTCTTCCTGGGCAGCCACCCTTCCTCGCTATCGGCGGCGGTGGCGGAGTAGTCCGGAAGGGATGCCTTTCCCTTCTTGGACGTCCCAGTCTCCCCCACCGGGGCGACCTTCCTCTTCTTCCCTCCCCCGACATGGGGAGGTGGTATTTCTCCTTGTTCCTCCCTGCCTCCGCGGGAGGAATCTGCCTCATCATCGTCAGACAACAAGGGTATGACGGCCTTACACCGGAGTCCTCTCCTATCCCCCTGGTTCGCCGTCTCAGGCCCCCCATCCATTCCGGACGGGGCGGCCTCTTCTTCTTCTTCTTCCCCTTCGGGGGAGGAGTGCACCTCGTCATCTTCGGATGAGGCTTGTGTAGCTTTACTTCGGAGACCCTTTCGGGTCCCCGGGGCCTTCTTATCAGCCTTCTTCTCTGGCCCCTTATAGGGCAACGGGACCAGCATCTTCATCAGAAGATCATTGGCTGGGCTTTTCGGCAACGGAGCCGGACTGTCGATCCGCTCCGCTGTCTCCACATACTCCTAAAACAAATATGCACAATCACTTAGGAATTCCCCCATGAGTACATTGGGAAGAACCGGACCCGGTGGCGGCCTGAGAACTCACCTGGGTAGGTTGCCGTGCGGCGTGGAGCCCACGGTCCTCTGTTATGAGAGGAGGTACCTCGGTGGCCTTGAACAGCGCCTTCCGTGCGTTCTTATGCTTCATGCCGTAGAGCCTCTGGAGCGTCCGGTGTTCGGCTGGGACGAATTCCCACCAATTGAATGACCGCCTTTGGCACGGCAGTACCAGGCGAATGAGCATGACTTGGATCACGTTGACAAGCTTGATGTTCTTGTCCTTCATTCCTTTGACGTCGGTGATGAGTCCGGTCAGCTCTGCAGATTCGCCCCATAACAGGCCCTTCTGTTCCCAGGAGGTGAGACGCATAGGGGGTCCAGATCGGAACTCGGGGGCCGGCGCCCAGTTGGCGTCGCGTGGCTCAGTGATGTAGAACCACCCCGATTGCCACCCCTTCATGGTTTCCACAAAGGAGCCTTCAGACCAGGTGACATTAGGCATTTTGCCCACCATGGCTCCTCCGCACTCCGCTTGCTGGCCGCTCACAATCTTCGGCTTCACGCAGAAGGTTTGGAGCGACAAGCCGAAATGAGGCTTGATGCGGAGGAAAGCCTCACACACGACGATGAACGCCGAGATGTTGAGGACGAAGTTCGGAGCTAGATCATGGAAGTCTAGCCCGTAGTAGAACATGAGCCTGCGGATGAAGGGGTGGAGTGGAAACCCTAGTCCAAAGACGAAGTGGGCAAGGAACACGACCCTCTCATGGGATCCTGGAGTTGGAATGACCTTCCCCTTGTCTGGTAGCCTGTGCGCTATGTCTGCGGCCAAGTATCTGGCCGCCCAGAGATTTGAGATCTTCTTCTCCGTCGCGGTGGAAGCCACCCACTTGCCTCCTGCTCCAAACATGACTAACTGTGCGGAGAAGACCTGGACTAGGGCGCTGGAGCTCGAGGGGGCAAGAGTATGCGAGGGGAGGAAGAAGGCATGGGTAGAAATGAGGAACTCTTATCCCTTTATAGAGGAGACGAAAGCGGTGTTGTCGGTGTTCTAGGAATGGGGGTCCCTAGACTTGCCTGCCTACGGCCTGCGGCGTGGCTCAAGGGGCGGCCCAGCGTGGCCCATCTTCATCAGCATGAGCTCAAGACCCTCGCGAGGGGCCAAGCCTTGCGGGGGGGGGACGACAGGAGGCTTCCTCAGGCACGGCCTCGTCAGGCTGGCTCGCGAGGAGGCGGAGAGATCAAGGCGGGGCGCCTCACGAGGTGCCCATGATGCAAGCCATGACGACCAAGGGCGCGAGGCGGGCGCCAGCCCTCGCAGTGTCCTCCCTTTCCTCTTTGGTGCAAAGGGAGCAAGCGCAGGCAAGAACATCAAGCAAAGGCATCCATTTCGGTGCAACAAGACCAAGACCAGCAGAACGGCAGGATGGAGGTCAACGTGGAGCCCAGGAAGGCGTCATCGTCAGAGTCTTTGGCAGGAGAGGACCGACTTTAGTCAGGATAGGTGTACTAGATGTTCCCTTTCAAGATGTCCGATTGTTGGCGCCCTTCCCGCTCAATATTTGGGAAGAGGCCTAGGGCCTTTGCCTATAAATAGGACTAGCCACCTACAAGGTAGAGGCATCTAGAAATTGATCAGATTATCATCTGGGAGAGTGACTGAACTCCCTCGAGCAGTTCATCGCACCAGCCAAGAACAGACCCTCGCGAGGCTGTTCTTCCTTGTACTGTTCATCATCAGCCTAAGAGGCAATCCACCACACCAAAAACTAGGGTAGGGTATTACACCACAATGGTGGCCCGAACTAGTATAAACCCTGTGTCTCTTGTGTTGCACTTTTCATAGCTTAGATCCATAGTGAGGCGGTGAGGCGCAGGTAGGTGGAGGGTGAAATCTCCGCGCGCACCCCAGTGTTTGAATCTAGAGAGTCTGCCGGAACCCGAAATCCGACATTTCGCACGCGAGGTAGGGGTGCACCGGAATTCGCCTTTCGCCGCCCTGTTCTCCATCGACCATAAAATCCATGTCGGACTCTCGTCGGGCCCGCGCTGAGCGTCGTGCCGCTCTCGCTTCCTGCGTCGCCCCCGTCGGTGGGCGCCCCTGCCGTTCCCCGTCGCCCGCCGTCAACGCCGCCACCGGCCCGGCGGGGAACGAGCAGCAAGCATCATCCCAGCACCCGTCCATGAGGCGAGATGGCCGCACTGCTACCCCCCTTGCTCGCCCCGGCTGGTTCTTCGTCCCGTGTGCCCCGCGCGGCCATGGAGGCTCGAGTTGTGGTCATCGCGGCAAACGAGCTCCTGCGCTATCGCCTAGTCGACGACGTCTACGAAGAGTGGCTCGACCGCGTCGCCAAGCTCGTCCGCGCCGCAGGGGGCTCCCCCGCGCCATCCTTCTCGCTGCACCGCTCCCTTCCTCGCGCGGGCGATCAAGCTCCGGGGGCGCCTCAGCCGCCTCCCCCTCGCGCGGGCGATGAAGCTCTAGGGGCGCCTCAGCCGCCTGGCCCCAAGGCGTGTGGCACCTAGGCGGAACCCACTCCGTCCGGCGCCAGCGTAGCAAGAGCGGAGCTGCCAAGAGGTCTCTCGCCCCCAAGAAGCTCCCCGATTGCTCCCTACTCCGGCCCGTCGCGACCACGCTCCTGTTCCAGCACGCCAAGACCCCGCGCTGCTCCCAGCCGCAGTGCATGGGGACCCGCAAGACCAAGCTCCTCGTCACCAAAGGCCTCGCGTGGCCACAGCAGGCTGCCTCACCTTCACCACCGAGCTACGCAGCGTCGCGTGGCCCTGCAAGTTCAAGCCAGACCTGCCTCCTCGCTACGACGGCATGGACGACCTGTGGGGTTCCTCCAGCTCTACGAGCTGGGCATCGAAGCTGCCAACGGGGATGAGAAGGTCATGGCGAACTGGTTTCCCATGGCACTCAAGGACGGGGCCCACACATGGCTCCTGAACCTGGCTCCTAGCACGATCTCCTCCTGGGACGAGATGCGCACCCGTTTCATCGCCAACTTCCAAGGTATTCGTGACCGGCCACCCGCCATGAGCGACATGCGCCGCATCAAGTAGCAACCAGGAGAGACCCTACAGAAGTACATCCAGCGCTTCAACAACGCATGTCTCAAGATTCCCAAGGTGACCGAGGAGGCCATCATCTCAGCCTTCTCCGACGGCGTGCGTGACATCAAGATGAAGGAGGAGCTGGCGATGCATGAAGATCTGTGCACTTCCTTGGAGCTGTTCAACTTGGCGACCAAGTGCGCCAGGGCTGAGGAAGGGCGCCTTTCCCTCCTTGAGCTGCCAGCCGTAGACCCAGAAGAGAAGAAATCCAAGGCCAAGGATGTGAAGCGCAAGGGGGCTGCCGTGCTCGTGGCAGAGCCAGACACCAAGCGAAGCAGAGATCAGCCCGAGTCATTCAAAGGCAGCCGGTACTGTGTGTACCACGACCTCCACACCCACAACACCAACGAATGTCAAGAGCTCCGAGCCGTGCGAGAAGGGAGGACCGGGTGACGCCCCGACCACAACGATCAAGGCTACGGCTGAGGAGGAGGAAGGAACACAGGACGCTGGGAAGACCGCGGCCCTCTCCAAGGGTGGCGCGACCGACCTTGCGAGGATCGCTGGCAGAGGCAGCCTCACGAGGGAGACTGGAGGGATCAGTCTCGCGAGGATCGTCCACAAGGAAACGCAGGCCTCCCTCCACTGCCACCGCAGCCAAGGAGAAACGAGGACCATCATGAGGACAAGGGGGCTGGGGGCTTCCAGGAGCCGCGCGCGATTGCCTGCATCCTGGGCGGAGCTCAAGCCCCAGCCTCTCAACGCATCTTCAAGAAGTTCACCCATGAAGTGAATGCAGTCCTACCCAGGCTCGAAGCCATGCGCCCTCTTAGGTGGTCGGCGTGCGCCATCACGTTCAGCTCAGCGGATCAGCTCAAGTCCGCCGCCACAGCCAGAGTCCTCCTGATGCTTTGCTCCCCAGTCATCAGCAACGTGCAAGTCACCAGGACCCTCATTGACGGCGGGGTAGGACTCAATGTCCTGTCCGTAGAAACATTCAACAATCTCCAAGTGCCTTACGATCATCTTCAGCCAACCAAGCCTTTCTCGGGAGTCACCGATGGCTCCATGGTTCCGATTGGGCAGGTCCGCCTCCCTGTCACCTTCGGGGCGCAAAACAACTACCGCACCGAGCTCATCGACTTTGACGTCGCCCACATTCACCTGCCGTACAACGCCATCCTTAGGTACCCAACTCTCGCCAAGTTGATGGCCGTGACTCGTCACGGCTACAACGTGCTCAAGATGCCAGGAAGCGGTGGAGTCATCACGGTGCCTTGTGAAGAAAGAGACGCAGTGTGCTCCCTGGAGCGAGCTTTTCAGGCTGCATCGCTTGAAGACCCAGATCGTGGGAGCGGGAGGCTCCCTGAGACCACTCCCAAGACGAAGACATCGCCAGGCCCGACCCCTCAGGAGGTAGGCCCCTCAGGGTCTGCGCCTGCTCAGGGGGCACCTCCTTCTGTTGCATAGGAAGGCGCGCCCGGCGCCCTCCTCAAGTAGGGCTCGGGTGCTCCCTCGTGGAGGGCCACCGACCTTGCTAAGGTCACGAGGGAGGCGCTTGGGCAACACTTGGAGGCGTGTTTCAGAGCATGTTTCCCTCAGGAAGGAGCAAGGCAAGGTGGGCCAAACCCTCAGGAGTTCATCAGTCAGATCACGCAGGAGTTGCAGGAGTCAAGAGTCATGAGTGGCAGCCGCCGCTTACCCGCCGCAGCTCCCCATCCAGGCAAGCATGGTGGGCTGCGCGTCTACATCGACATCGCAGGGCTCAACCGAGACGCCTCTCAGGAGCGCTTCTGGCCCTCACGCGTGGGGCGCTGCGAAGGCCCACCCCACAGCTACGTTCGCATGCCCTACGGCTTGCCAAACGCGGCTGCTGTGCGCCAGCGCCTTCTGAGGAGCATCCTGGAGGCTCAGGAGGCCAGGCGTTCCGCAGTCCTGCCAGAGATGGAGATGGTTCGCGAGGAGCCACCAGCGCCTCCGTAACCTCCCGAGGCCCCTGGGCCTGGGGGCTTGTGAAGATCGGCTTCCGCAGCCCACGACGTCCGCTACATCAGCACCCCTTTCGTCCTCAACGCTACCAGGTGACATCCTTCAAGTTTCGTTTCTAGCTGGGAGCGCCCCAGGGCTGCATTATTCCCAGGCTGCGTGGGTCCGTCCCTGCGACATGTATCCCCTTTTACTTTATGTTCCTAGCTTACCTTGTTGGGGGCGCCCCTCGGGCTGCATCATCCCCAAGTCGCTCGGGTCAGACCCAGCGGCATGTACCCCTCTTGCGTTTATTTTCGGGCCATGCATTCGAACCATCATGCTTGTTATTTGATGCCTGTCCGCGGCACCTCTTCTTCCTTCATGTCGGCCGTTTGCACGCTAAAGGGGGGGTACCTAAGCATCGCGACTCAGGGCTCCTACTGGCCCTCCAGCCCTCACCCTCTGGCTTTGTCCACGGCAAACCAGCGACGGCCGAGACCCGCTCGAGGGCCGGGACCCGAGGACGAAGAGCGGCGGCATCTAACCTAGCTTGCGTATTAAAGGGGGGGGTACCTGAGCATCGCGACTCAGGGCTCCTACTGGCCCTCCAGCCCTCACCTCTGGCTTTGCCCACGGCAAACTAGCAAGGGCTGAGACCCGCTCGAGGGCCGGGACCCGAGGACGTAGAGCATCAGCATCTAACCAAGCTTGCGCGTTAAAGGGGGGGGGGTACCTGAGCATCGTGGCTCAGGGCTCCTACTGGCCCTCCAGCCCTCACCCTCTGGCTTTGCCCACGGCAAACCAGCGACGACTGAGACCCGCTCGAGGGTCGGGACCCGAGGACGTAGAGCGTCGGCATCTAGCCAAATTTGCAGGAACAAATCACAAGTTAAGCCTAGTGCTAAGCGCAACCCGCCTTGAGGTAGGGCCTCGTGAGTCCCACGCTGGCTCATGGGTGCCTAGATACACCTCCTCAGGCCCTACCGTGCCAGCCACGTGTCAGGGCGGGGCTGTACACGCCCCGGGGGCTCCTCCTGGAGGGGAGCCCCATCCCACGCACCAGTGGAAGCACCATGCTCCGCGCTGGCTGACGACACTTCCGAGGAGCGGCTATGCCCGTACACATACGGAAGCGCTATGCTCCGCACTGGTGATAAACAACTAAGGGTGGCCCCCGGCCGCATCAACTTCAGGGAGCCCAAAGCTCAGTGTCTTGCCTCATCGCAACGCCTCCCCTCGGGAGTGCCGCGCGAGGGGGCTGGGCACGGGGGCTGCGCCTAGGTCATGCCCAGGCGTATGCCACCCAGCCAGGCCCCTCGGGCCTGGTTCGTCGCACGTCCCTCCCCGAGCGGAGCCAAGGTACGAAGGCCATTTGAGCGTCAAGGGGGACTCCTGAGCATCGCGACTCAGGAGCCTAACTGGTCACGTAGCCCCTCACTCCTTAGTTCCGAAAGGCTAATGGCGGTTGAGTTATGCGCGGGGCCGGGCTCTGTAGACGTAGAATGGTAGATTCACCCACACATCTCGCCTCCCTACTTGCTGTTCGTGCGCCAAGGGGGACTCCTGAGCATCGCGACTCAGGAGCCTAACTTGTCACGTAGCCCCTCACTCCTTGGTCCCGTCCTGGTTTCCGGTCGGGGCTAACGGCGGTTGAGGTATTTGCGGGGCCGGGCTCTGCCAGCGTAGAACATAAAGCAAGTAGGAAGAGTGCAAATCTCAAGGAATTCAAAAGAAAATATTACAGTCCATAACTGTTATCACTACACCAAACACAAGTTTGAGCGCCTCCCCGAGGCATGATGCATGTTGCAGGAGCTGAAAGCAGAACAGGAGCCACAACAGAGTCATTTGTTGGCGGCGGAGCCAGCTGCAGGACCAGCAGCACCTCGCTTCGGCTTGGTGCTGAAGGCCCGGAACTTCCCCAGAAGAGCCTCCGCACGACCCTTTACGGCCTCAGCAGTGGCAGCGGCAAGCTCGCCGCTCGCTGGCTCCAGCAGGCTGTCGAGGTCGACGTTGGGATCGCGAAGGTAGACGTGGGTAAGGACCCGCGTCAGCGCTGCAGAAGACAAGACACGCGCCTCGGCCTAAGCCGTAGGGCCAAGGCCAAGGGTGACATCTTCAAGAGCACGGACCAGGAAGGGGAGCAGCTTGGCGGGGCCATCCTCGGCGCCGGCCAGCGAGCTTTCCAGGCTACTGTCGTAAAGCGACCTCAGCAAGCCGCGAGCCTTCACCTCCATCTCCGTGAAGGCCTCGCGGTCCTCGGCAAGGACCCACGCCTTGCCGTCCAGCTCGACCTTCCACGCCTCCAACTCCTGCTCCAGTGCGCCCAAGCGGTCACGGCGCTTGTTAAGCTTGGCGCCTCGGTCCTTGATGGCCGCCTCGCGAGCCTTCAAGTCTTCCTCCTTCTCTTGGCGAACGCGGGCCTCTTTGGCAAGCTGGTCCCGCAGGCCCTGGAGCTCGCTCTCCAGCGCCTTGCAGCAACCTTGGGCATCGGCCACCTCCCCCAAGGCGACGTCGCGAGCAGCCTTCACCTCAAGGATGGCCAGCTTCTCCTCGTCGCAAGCCGTCGAGGCCTGAACCAGCACCGCCCGAATCGAAGCGTCGGAACGAATCCAGCCAGAAGCCAGCTGCAAGCGCCCGGCCACCAAGCAAGGGTCGGCACCCAGAAGATCTTGCCGCAGCCGGTCCAGTTCAGCAGCAACACGATCGAGGACAGTGCAAGGAGTCGAAGAGACAGCAGTTGGTGGAGTAGGAGGAGAGGATGGCAGCGTAACCACAGGCGGGACTTGCTGCGCCCCAACAGTTCTGGCGGTGGCATCAGTCAAGGATACCTCAGGAGTCGCTTGGGCCATGGGGGCTGAGCTCGCCCCAGCCAGCTCCATCAGGCCTCGTGAGGACGACTGGGTAGGAGAGGCCCGTGCCTTGCAGTCACCATCTTTCGTGGGCAGGGGTGCTGCCCCAGACGGAATCTCAGGAGTCCCATTCAGCTTCTTCGCCGCAGGCGCCAGCCTATCCAGGAGATACGGACGTCAAGCCTCAGCGACAAAACAGGGAATGAAACAAGAATCAAGCACTTACTGGTCGCCGCTCGCGAGCTCAAGCAACCTCCGGCCGTACTTGATGTTCGAGAGCCGACTGTTGGGATTAGCCTCGAGAGGCTCGGACGCAGGAGGCATGTCTGCGGGTCGCCTCGGAGCCAGGGCAAACCCGAGGGGGACCATCCCAGTCCTATCCTTCTTCCGGATCGGGGGCAAGCTCTCGCCGCCCCGCTTGTCGTCATCCTCATTGTCGCTCGGCAAGAAGCAAAGAGCGTGGGACCTGCGCCGGGGGAGGGGCGCTCGCGACTCCCCGTCGGTAGCCTCGGAGTCGAGCCCTTCTTCCCGCTCCTCTTCTTCCTCCTCTTTGCTGGAGTCACTAGAGGACACGTTCACCGTCGCCAGGGCCGCCGGGTCCTCGGGAACCTGAGTGGGCATGGGTCCGTCCCAGTTAAAGACGGGCATGGAGTCCACCACCTGCTCCCGGTCATCCTGAAGGAACAAGGGTACAGGGGCGCCCTCCAGCCTCGCCACGTCTCCTCCGACCAAAGATTGGAGGACTGCGGCCAGATCTTCGTCGGCCAAGACTGTGGGGCTCAGGCGGGGCCTCCACAGCGGAGGCGAGTACTTACGAAGCGGGGCCAACTGGTGCTCCAGGAACTCCCTCAGGAGTGACACACCCGTCAGCTTCGCCGCCGCCATGTTGGCTAGCCTCAGATCCGCATCCATCTTCTCCAACACCGGCTTCGCACGGGGGTCCACCAGTTCCGCGAGAGACCAATCATCAGAGCTCGTGGGCTGCTCTGTGGATAGAATCAGCCGAGGGTGGATGCGCCCAGCATCTACCATGACCCACTTGCTCCTGAAGCCCTCAATTCTCTTCTCGGGCTTCGAGATGGCGTTGGAGCCGCCATACGCGACAAAGCTCACGCACGCGGAGAGAGGACCACGGGAGGACCAAAGGGAGAAGTAGTGGCACAACAAGGCCACCGAGGGCTGAACTCCGACGTGAGCATCACAATAGTAGGCGAAGATCGCCAGAAGAAGAAAAGAGTTGGGGTGGAGGTGCAGAGCTTGCAGGTCGTAATGGCGGAGGACAGAGAAGAAGAACTTAGAAAAAGGAGGCACCAGACCGGCAGCAATGGCGCTTACAAAGAGCGGATAGAAGGTGCTCCCTTGGCCCTCGACAAGAGCGGAGCCGACCTTGAACACCTTTGCCCCGTCGATGCCTTGCGCCGCCACCATCCGGCGCATCCGGGCAAGGCTCGCCTCCGACACGTTCGGCGAATCCAAGGAGGGTGAGTACCAAGCTTTGGCCGGGGTCTGGCGAGGCGCCATGTCTTGCTAGGGCACGCGGTCGAAGTAGATCTGAAGATTTCGGAGGCAGAAAGGAAGGGCGCAAGAAAGGGGATCTGGGCAATGACCGAAGGAAGCAAGGGAAGCAAAGCCAAGGCAGATGCCGCTCTTTTGTCGATTCACCCAATTGCTAAGGCACCCACGTCCAGTCAACTGCCACGCAGCGCCCAAGGCCGCAGGCTGTTAGGGCCCGCGGTGCTTCGCACTTGCCCCTTTGCTTCTTTGCTCAGCCAAGTCCGGGCGCACCTTGGGCCTGGGGGCTACTGTCGGCATTCTAGTAACTGGAGTCCCCAGACTTGCCTGCCTGCGGCCTGCGGCGTGGCTCAAGGGGTGGCCCAGCGCGGCCCATCTTCATCAGCATGAGCTCAAGACCCTCGCGAGGGGCCAAGCCTCGTGGGGCGTACGACAGGAGGCTTCCTCAGGCACGGCCTCGTCAGGCTGGCTCGCGAGGAGGCGGAGAGATCAAGGCGGGGTGCCCCACGAGGTGCCCATGACGCAAGCCATGACGACCAAGGGCACTAGGCAGGCGCCAGCCCTCGCAGTGTCCTCCCTTTCCTCTTTGGTGCTAAGGGAGCAAGCGTAGGCAAGAGCATCAAGCAAAGGCATCCATTTCGGTGCAACAAGACCAAGACCAGCAGAACGGCAGGATGGAGGGCATCATGGAGCCCAGGAAGGCGTCATCATCAGAGTCTTTAGCGGGTGAGGACCGACTTTAGTCAGGATAAGTGTACTAGATGTTCCCCTTCAAATTGGACGATTGTTGGCTCCCTTCCCGCTCAATATTTGGGAAGAGGCCCAGGGCCTTGGCCTATAAATAGACTAGCCACCCACAAGGTAGATGCATCTAGAAATCGATCGGATTATCATCTGGGAGAGCGACAGAACTCCCTCTAGCAGTTCATCGCACCAGCCAAGAACTGACCCTCGCAAGGTTGTTCTTCCTTGTACTGTTCATCATCAGCCCAAGAGGCAATCCACCACACCACAAACTAGAGTAGGGTATTACACCGCAATGGTGGCCCGAACTAGTATAAACCCTGTGTCTCTTGTGTTGCACTTTTCATAGCTTAGATCCATTGCGAGGCGGTGAGGCGCAGGTAGGTAGATGGCGAAATCTCCGCGCGCACCCCAGTGTTCGAATCTAGAGGGTCTGCCGGAACCGAAATCTGACAGGTGCGCCTCCCCACTAGCCTGGTGAGAATCGCTTACTTCCCAAGTGCCACGATTGATGGCACGGGGGGATTACCCATACCCGTATTGATGAGAATCCCGCGATAAGGGGACATGATCTCTGCTTTGACAGGACGTGTCAAGGAAACCGCCTCACAATACGTGTTGTGGCTGGTTGTGAAAAAACGGTTCAAGTAATGACCTGGCCCTAATGGTATGACACATCGTCTAAAAGTTGTCAGTTGGAGTATCATTCTCTCTACGGTGGTATGTGAAGATCATTTTGCAGATCCGGACACGGTCTACGTGTTTGATGATAACCTTGGAGTATTCGGAAGGAGGAACCCGCCTTGCAATGCCGAAGACAAGGCTGCGCGCTGGACTCATCGTCATTGAAGCCTGGTTCAGGGGCTACTGAGGGCGTCCTGGATAAGGGGGTATCTGGACAGCCGGACTATATACATCGTCCGGACTATAGAAGCGTCAAGATACAAGACTCAAGACTTCGGATCGTGTCCGGATGGGACTCTCCTTTTCGTGGAAGACAAGCTTGGTGATCCGGATATTATGTTTCCTTCCTTGTAACCGACTCTATGTAGACCCTAGCTCTCTGGTGTCTATATAAACCAAAGAGCATGGTCCTTAGAAGGCCGATCACAATTACAATCATACCATCATAGGCTAGCTCTTAGGGTTTAGCCTCTATGACCTCGTGGTAGATCTACTCTTGTATTCCACATATCTTCAATATTAATCAAGCAGGAACTAGGGTTTTACCTCCATCGAGAGGGCCCGAACCTGGGTAAATATTGTGTCCCTTGCTTCCTGTTACCATCAGCCTGAGACACACAGATCGGTACCCCCTACCCGAGATCCGCCGGTTTTGACACCGACACTCTTGTCGGACCTCAATAACCCGAACCTCTTGTTTTTCGCTCTCGGTGCGCTCCTTGGCCGCTTTGTTTTCGGCCTCGGACAACGCCTTCTTAAGGGCTACCACTTCGGTCATGGCCCCTAGTAAAATTCATCATGCTTCTATTAGCATCAACGGTTTTTTCCAGTATATAACATTCAGACGGGGTATTACTTACCTTTGTTCTCCTCGAGCTGCCTCTTCATGAGGCCGAGCTTTTCTTCGACCTGCCCCAGGTTCTACCTCAGTCAGGAGACCTCCGCAGTGGCAGCAGCGGTGGCCAGTAGCGACTCCTGCTTATTCACATAGACATAATATGATTAGACTCCTGGGAATAATATTTGATCCTCTATTCGGCTTCTCTTCCTGAACACCAAACAAAGCATCAGGGGCTACTGTCTATACTGTGGTACTTTCTCATAATTTAAATTACTTCCCTCAAAGCCTGTCAGGAGGCTGGCGCAGGCTCCGGTCAATCCGCTTTTGGCAGACTGAACCTTCACAATCACCATACTCATAAGAGTACGGTGTCCTTCATCAAGGGAAGCGCTCTGAAGCGCTTCCACCAAGTTATCCGATGCCTCTGAATGGACAAAGGTCGTCGGCATAGGCGGCTCGCCCCACTTGGTGGGGGCCTGCCTGCCTGAATCTGGAACCACTATAGGTTCCGGTGCAGTATCCGGCTGGGGGCCAAGCCTGCTGCGGCCCGCCTCAAACGAATCCATGGGAATATTCCCCCCTACGAGCCCCGTCAAAACCGGTGGATCTCGGGTAGGGGGTCCCGATCTATGCATCTTAGGCTGATGGTAACAGGAAGGAAGGGACACAATGTTTACCCAGGTTCGGGCCCTCTCGATGGAGGTAAAACCCTACTTCCTGCTTGATTAATATTGAAGATATGTGGAATACAAGAGTAGATCTACCACGAGATCGTATAGGCTAAACCCTAAGAGCTAGCCTATGATGGTATGATTGTTATGTGATCGGCTTTCTAAGGACCATGCTCTCCGGTTTATATAGACACCGGAGAGCTAGGGTTTACATGGAGTCGGTTACAAGGAAGGAAACATAATATCCGGATTGCTAAACTTATCTTCCACGCAAAGGAGAGTCCCATCCGGAGGCGAGCCGAAGTCTTGAGTCTTGTATCTTGACGCTTCTATAGTCCAGACGATGAATATAGTCCGGCTGTCCGGATACCCCCTTACCTAGGACTCCCTCAGTAGCCCCTGAACCAGCCTTCAATGACGATGAGTCCGGCGCGCAGTCTTGTCTTCAGCATTGCAAGGTGGTTTCCTCCTCCGAATACTCCAAGGTTATTATCGAACACATAGACCGTGTCTGAATCTGCAAAATGATCTTCACATACCACCATAGAGAGAATGATACTCTAGCTGACAACTTTTAGACAACGTGACATGCCGTTAGGGCCAGGTCATTACTCGAACTGTTTTTCCACAACCAGCCACAGCGTGTATTGCGAGGCGGTTTCGTTGACACGTCCTGTCAAAGCAGAGATCATGTCCCCTTATCGCGGGATTCTCATCAATACGGGTATGGGTAATCCCCCCGTGCCACCAATCGTGGCGCTGGGGAAGTAAGCGATTCTCAAGAGGCTAGTGGGGAGGCGCACCACTTTCATCGCCTCTATAAAGGGATAAGAGTTCCTTATTTTTACCCACGACTTCTTCCCCCATCGCATACTCTTGCCCTCTCAAGCTCCAGCGCCCTAGTCCAGGTCTTGTCCGCACAGTTAGTCATGTCCGGAGCAGGAGGCAAGTGGGTGGTTTCCACCGTGACGGAGAAGAAGATCACGAATCTCCGGACGTCCGGATACTTAGCTGCAGACATAGCGCACCGGCTACCAGACGCGGGGCAGGTCACTCCAACTCCAGGACCCCACGAGAGGGTCGTGTTCCTTGCCCACTTCGTCCGTGGACTGGGGTTTCCACTCCACCCCTTCGTCCGCGGGCTTATGTTCTACTACGGGCTATACTTCCATGATCTAGGTCCGAACTTCGTCCTCAACATCTCGGCGTTCATCGTCGTGTGCGAGGCTTTCCTCTGCATCAAGCCACATTTTGGCTTGTGGCTCCAAATCTTCTGCGTGAAGACGAAGATTGTGAGCGGCCAGCAAGCGGAGTGCGGAGGAGCCATGATGGGAAAAATGCCTAATGTCACATGGCCTGAAGGCTCCTTTGCGGAAACCGTGAAAGGGTGGCAAGCGGGGTGGTTCTGTATCACTGAACCACGCGACGCCAACTGGGCGACGGCCCCCGAGTTCCGATCTGGACCCCCTATGCGGCTCACCTCCTGGGAACAGAAGGGCCTGCTATGGGGCGAATCTGCAGAGCAGACTAGAATCATCTCCCGCATCAAAGGCATGAAGGACAAGAACATCAAGCTTGTCAGCGTGATCCAAGTCATGCTCATTCGCCTGATACTGCCGTGCCAAAGGCTGGCAGTCAATTTGTGGGAATTCGTCTCGGCCGAACACCGGACGCTCCAGAGGCTCTACGGCATGAAGCATAAGAACGCATGGAAGGCGTTGTTAAAGGCCACCGAGGTACCGCCTCTCATAACCGAGGACCGCGGGCTCCACGCCGCACGACAACCTACCCAGGTAAGTTCTCAGGCCGCCGCCGGGTCCAGTTCTTCCTAATATAATCATGGGGGAATTCCGAAGTGATAGTGTATATTTGTTTCAGGAGTATGTGGAGACAGCGGAGCGGATCGACAGTCCGGCTCCATTTCCGGAAAGCCCGGCCAGTGATCTTCTGACGAAGATGTTGGTCCTGTTGCCCTACAAGGGGCCGGAGAAGAAGGCCGATAAGCAGGCCCCGGGGACCCGAAAGGGTCTTCGAAGTAAAGCTGCGCAAGCCTCGTCCGAAGATGACGAGGAGAACTCCTCCCCCGAAGGGGAAGAAGAAGAAGAAGAGGCCGCCCCGTCCGGAAAGGATGGGGGGCCTGAGACGGCGAACTAGGAGGCCCGGAGAGGCCTCCGGCGTAAGGCCGTCATACCCTTGTCGTCTGATGACGAAGAGGCAGATTCCTCCCGCGGAGGTGAGGAGGAACAAGGAGAAACACCACCTCCTCGGAAGGCCGCCCCGGTGGGGGAGACTGGGACGTCCAAGAAGGGAAAAGCATCCCTTCCGGACTACTCTGCCACCGCCGCCGATAGCGAGGAAGGGTGGCTGCCCAGGAAGAAGCCCCTCGTGCGGTCGTAAGTATCCGCACTCAATCGTAATTTTCGCTTCGTAATTTTGTTTATAATGCCGAACTTGTATACATTCCGGCCAGGGCCCATCCGGGAGTGTCGTCTTCGGACGGGTCCCTGAGTGAGTCAGCAATGAACTCACTTCTGACGGCCACCACTCCTCAGCCTGTGGATGACACAGAGGTGTTATCCCAAAGGCTCCCGACGATGGCGGAGGTGGCCCTGGAGGCGCCTCAAGGCAGGGTCCCAAGCATCGGACTTGCGGGGTTCAAAGTCCCCGCGGATCATGTCGATGAGAGCCACGGCCAGCCGAGCACTCAGCCAAACACTGTTCCGGAGCCTTCAGTGGTTCCGGACATAGGCGGGCAACCCCTTGTTATGGAGGGAGGGCCATCTACATCAAGGACTTCCGTTGCGCCCCAGGCGCCGGATTGTCTGTTGGAAGCGCTTCGAGGCGCTTCCCTAGATGAAGAGCACCGTACTCTCATGAGTGAGGGGATTCAGAAGGTTTCGTCCGCCAAGAGCGGACTAACTGAAGCCTACACCAGCCTCCTAACAGGCTTTGAGGTAAGTAGTAAAAATGTGTAAAATCACCACCAGATAGGTAGTAGCCCCTGATACTCTGTTTGGTGTTCGGAAAGAAAAACCAAACGGAGGGTCAATTATAATCCGCAGGAATCTAACAATAAGTGTTGAATGCAAATAAACAGGCTGTGCTGCTGGCCACTGCTGCTCGCACGGCCGAAATCGCCAGCTTGACGTAGGATTTAGAGCGGGCACAGGGAGAGCTCGGCCTCGCTAGGAGGCAGCTCGAAGAGAACAAAGATGAGTGATTCCCCTTTCTCAGAGAATCAATAGTAAACGAGGTTTGATTATGCTAACGACAAGTCGTCGTGATGTGGTAACAGAGGCCGCCACTGAATTGGCGTCTCTCAAGAAGGCGCTGTCCGAGGCCGAACACAAAGCAGCCTTGGAACTCAAGGAATGCAAAAAGCAAGAGGCCCGAGTGGGCGAGGTACAAGAAGAGCTCTAGGAGCTCGGCAAGAAGCTCGACTCTGTGGAGCAGGAGCTTAAAGCAAAGGACGCCGAACTTGCAAAGGCCCTTACAAATACAAAAGACGCCAAGGCCGAAGCCGAGAGGGCTCAGCAAGAGATCCAGGAGGCCAAGAAAATAGCGGCGGTTAAGAATTTTTTTATGCAAAGCAAACATGTGGAGGAGGCATTTCTTTTACTTACTAGAATCCGGAGCTCTCCAGGGGCATTCGCAGACCTCCCATGCAGCGTATCCGATGCCGCGGAGTTCTATCGTGCCTAGGAGGGGAGCTCAACGGAGAAGTTGTTCTGGTACCAGTATGCTGGGGCCGAACATGCAATGCCTCTGAGTGACGAACTAAAGCTGTTGGTCGAACTCCACAAGGCGGCCGAAGTGGCTATGAAGGATCTCATAGTCCGGATATGGCCTGGCGAGCTTCTGCCCACCAGCTACTTCGGCCTGATCAAGCGGATGGTGGATTCCTGTCCGCGACTGGAAGTCATCAAGCGATCCGTTTGCGTTGAGGGTGCCCGCCGGGCCCTTGCCCACGCCAAGGTGCATTGGGGCAAGCTGGATGTGGAGAAGCTGGTGAAGGATGGGCCGGCGGAGGGCAAGCCGCATCGCGTCCCCGAGAAGTATTATGATGGTGTCATGAAGGGTGCTTGCCTCGTGGCCGATGAATGTACCAAAGACATATTTTTTTGAATGAATTCACTTATGTCATGTTTGTAATTTAAAGACGAAGTTACTTGCGCTATGTAGCGCTGTTGTGATTTAAAATATTACCTTCTGTTCGGCTGTTTATCAAATTCTGAAAGTAGGCCAGTCGTTGGCTTCCGCCCCCGTGTAACTAGTACTGGGGTGTTCGTGGAAGACCCGGACACTCTTTATCCAAATGTTTGGTCCCTAGGAGGTGTCCAGTGCAGCGAACCAGGCAATCGGACTATACAGCTTTATAACCTTCACTTAGTCATAGAAGTATATGATTTTAAATTTCGGCGAAGCCCCTAAAATCCGGAAGGCCGAATTGGGGCGCTATACACTCCTATATCGCACAAAGCCGAATTAACGCCTAAAGTGGAAAAAATCTGGAAGGATTTTAAGACCTCTCGAATAGCGACCAATCTCTCGCCACATCATGTCGGATAGTTTTGTGCTTTCTCTACCGAGGTGCTCGTCCGGCAGAACCAGGGCACAATCGAAGTAGTTCTCCCTGCAGTATCTTAGCCGAATGAACGGAATGTAAGGCACCAAAGCAAGGGAGCCGGGCTATCCCAACCGTAACCTAGACATGATTTGGAGCTGATGCATATAATGCTATAAGTTCGGTGTGCCGCACTGTTGAAAGTGTTCGGACATGACTTGCCGTATTATGGGGTACCATAAGGAGCCCTGGCAAACTACATGTACCAAAGTGTACGGATGCAAAATTAAATAGACATTTATTAAAAGTGCTCAATTAAAAATAAGTAAGATGAAGCTATATGTGGTCTCCCATTGATGAATAATACGTTTAAGCGTATGTTTACAATGTGTGCATTAAGCAGAGACAAAAAAAAGAAGGATGATTTGACTTATCCTATTCAGGGACAGGCTACGTACAGATAGATAAAGCGGGAAACATGATCGTAAATAGATTCCACCTGGTTGTTTCCTGCTATGCCCAAAGCCTGTTGCCTCCTGGATTTCCTCTCCTATGTAAGTCCGACAATCCGGATATTCTGGAGAGGCTGCACTAAAGCAATGTCCTTAAAGGTGAAATGGAAAGCTTATGAAGTGATACCGTACTGTTGACTGAGCCCTTGATACGCCTCCGCCTGTGCCCATGGTATTTTGAGTGCGTAATTGTGTACGCGTGGCACGAATGCTGCTTTGATGATATTTGAGCGGAGGACGGACTGCTAGTCCTGCTCTTGTCATGCCTGCTGATCTTGCTGCGGGGTGTCCCGCCCTCGCTTGACGGGGCTTCAAAATGTCGTCGCCGGATTGGTGGTTTGCCGGAGGAGGCCGCATTGTACTTCTGCCACAAGGGCCGCAGTATGTTCTTCTTTACGAAGAGAGCGGTCCATATTCCTGTTGACTGTTATGACCCCGCGCAGGCATGGCATCTTGAGCTTGAGATATGCATAGTGTGGTACCGCATTGAATCTAGCGAATGTGGTTCGTCTGAGCAGGGCATGGTAACCACTGCGGAAAGGGACGATATCGAAGATTAGCTCTTCGCTTTGGAAATTATCCGGAGATCCGAAGACCACTTCCAATGTTATAGAGCCCGTGCAACGGGCTTGTACTCCAGGAATGACACCTTTAAAGGTGGTTTTGGTGGGCTTGATCCTTGAAGGATCGATGACCATCTTCCGCACTGTGTCCTGATAAAGCAGGTTCAGGCTGCTGCCTCCGTCCATAAGGACTCTTGTGAGGTGAAATCCGTCTATAATTGGGTCTAAAACCAATGCGGCTAAGCCGCCTTGACGAATGCTGGTTGGATGATCCCTACGATCAAAGGTGATCGGACAAGCTGACCATGGGTTTAATTTGGGGATGACTGGCTCCATCGCATATACGTCCCGTAGCGCTCGCTTCCGTTCCCGCTTGGGGATGTGGGTGGCATAGATCACGTTGACCATTTTCACCTGGGGGGGGGATTTCTTCTGGCCCCCCATGTTCGGATGCCGGGGCTCATCGTCATCGTCGCTGTGCAGCCCCTTGTCCTTGTTTTCGGTGTTTATTTTGCCGGCCTGTTTAAAGACCCAGCAGTCTCTGTTGGTGTGGTTGGCTGGCTTGTCTGGGGTGCCATGAATTTGGCACGAGCGTTCCAGTATACGGTCCAGACTGGACAGTCCTTGATTGTTGCGCTTGAATGGCTTCTTCCACTGACCAGATTTTGATCCGCTGAATCCGGCATTGACCTCCGTATCCTCGGTGCTGTCGTTGTTGTTCCATCGCTTGTGTCTGTTGCGCCGTGGCATGCCATTATTGTCCCGGACATCTGAAGTTCCAGAATGTGGCGTAGTGCTACTGCGAGCCAACCAGCTGTCCTCGCCCGCGCAAAAGCGGGTCGTTAGTGTCGTAGGAGCTGCCATGGACTTGGGTTTCTCCTGGCCGAGGTGTCTGGCGAGCCACTCGTCACGGATATTATGCTTGAAAGCCGCCAGGGCTTCGGCATCCGAACAATCGACTATTTGGTTCTTTTTAGTTAGGAACCGAGTCCAGAATTTCCTGGCTGATTCTCTGGGCTGTTGAGTTATGTGGCTCAAGTCGTCGGCATCCGGAGGTCACACATATGTGCCCTGGAAGTTGTCAAGGAATGCGTCTTCCAGGTTTTCCCAGCTGCCAATGGAATTTACGGGCAGGCTGTTTAGCCAGTGTCGGGCAGGTCCTTTGAGCTTAAGGGGAAGATACTTGATGGCATGTAGATCATCTCCGCGGGCCATGTGAATGTGGAGGAGGAAATCCTCGATCCATACCGCGGGGTCTGTGGTGCCATCATATGATTCGATGTTTACGGGTTTAAACCCTTCTAAGAATTCATGATCCATCACTTCATCAGTGAAGCATAGGGTGTGTGCGGCGCCTCTATGTCGGGCTATGTCACGGCGCAGTCCGGCTGTGTCTGACTAGTTGTATTCGGCCCGGACGGATTTGCTGTTAGTGTATCCGGTATGACGGTCATCGCCATGTGCTTCGGCGCGCCCCCGTGATCCATAGATCGATCTTGGTTGTCCTGCGGCGTTATCCAATTTATCACGCAGGTCCTGAGTATTGCCCCAGGCCGTAGTAAACCGGCGCAGGGGTACGGGTTGGTATTTTGGCTGATATGTGATACGTCCATTTTGCATCATGCTTTTATATCAATATTTATTGCATTATGGGCTGTTATTACACATTATATCTCAATACTTATGGCTATTCTCTCTTATTTTACAAGGTTTACCATGAAGAGGGGGAATGCCGACAGCTAGAATTTTGGCTGAAAAAGGAGCAAACATTGGAAACCTATTCTGCACAACTCCAAAGGTCCTGAAACTCCACGAAACCACTTTTTGGATTTATTAAGAATTTATGAGCGAAAGAAATAGGCCAGGGGGCCCACACCTTGTCCAGGAGGTAGGGGGCGCGCCCCCCCTATAGGGCGCGTCCCCTATCTCCTGGGTCCCCTGGTGGGCTTCCGGCGATCATCTTCTGCTATATGAAGGATTTTGTCCTGGAAAAATTCGTGGGCAAGCTTATGGGACGAAACTCCGCTGCCACGAGGTGGAACCTTGGCGGAATCAATCTAGGGCTCTGGCGGAGCTGTTCTGCCGGGGACACTTCCCTTCAGGAGAGGGAAATCATCACCAACGTCATCACCAACGATCCTCTCATCGGGAGGGGATCAATCTCCATCAACATCTTCACCAACACCATCTCCTCTCAAACCCTCGATCATCTCTTGTATCCAATCTTGTATCCAAAACCACAAATTGGTAGCTGTGGGTTGCTAGTAGTGTTGATTACTCCTTGTAGTTGATACTTATTGGTTTACTTGGTGGAAGATTATATGTTCAGATCCTTAATGCATATTATTAAACCTCTGATTATGAACATGATTATGCTTTGTGAGTAGTTACTTTAGTTCCTGAGGACATGGGTGAAGTCTTGCTATTAGTAGTCATGTGAATTTGGTATTCGTTCGATATTTTGATGAGATGTATGTTGTCTCTCCTCTAGTGGTGTTATGTGAACGTCGACTACATGACACTTCACCATTATTTGGGCCTAGAGGAAGGCATAGGGAATTAGTAAGTAGATGATGGGTTGCTAGAGTGACAGAAGCTTAAACCCTAGTTTATCCGTTGCTTCGTTAGGGGTTGATATGGACCCATGTGTTTAATGTTGTGGTTAGGTTTACCTTAATACTCCTTTTTGTAGTTGTGGATACTTGCAATAGGGGTTAATCATAAGTGGGATGCTTTTCCAAGTTAGGGTAGTACCCAAGTGTCGGTCCACCCACATATCAAATTATCAAAGTACCGAACGGGAATCTTATGAACGTGATGAAACTAGCTTGACCATAATTCCCTATGTGTCCTCGGGAGCTCCTTCATTATTATTAGAATTTGTCCAGGCTTATCCTTTGCTACATAAAGGATCGGGCCACCTTGCTTCACCTTATTTACTTTATTTACTTTTGCTCGTTACTATTTATCTTATCACAAAACTATATATCACCTACTATTTCAGTGCTTGTAGAGAAAACCTTACTGAAAACCGCTTATCATTTCCTTCTGCTCCTCATTGGGTTTGACACTCTTACTTATTGAAAGGACTACGATAGATCCCCTCACTTGTGGGTCATCAAGACTCTTTTCTGGCGCCGTTGCCGGGGAGCGTAGCGCTCTTGGTGAGTTGAACTTGGTAAGGAAACAATTATATAGTATGCTGAAATTTTCTGTTACTTGTCACTATGGAAACTAATCCTTTGAGTGGCTTGTTTGGGGTATCTTCACCCCAACCAGAGGAGCAAAGAGATTTTCCTCAACCTACTGAACTTTATGAAAATATTCATTTTGAGATTCCTTCGGGTATGATAGAAAAACTGCTAGCTAATCCTTTTGCAGGAGACGGAACTTTGCATCCCGACTTACACCTTATCTTTGTGGATGAAGTTTGTGGATTATTTAAGCTTGCAAGTATTCCTGATGATGTTGTCAAAAGGAAGGTCTTCCCTTTATCTTTGAAGGGAGATGCAATGACATGGTATAGGCTATGTGATGATACGAGATCTTGGAATTATAAGCAATTGAAATTGGAATTTCACCAGAAGTTCTATCCTATGCATCTTGTTCATCGTGATCGTAATTATATATATAATTTCTGGCCTCGCGAAGGACAAAGCATCGCTCAAGCTTGGGGGAGGCTTAAGTCAATGTTATATTCATGCCCCAATCATGAGCTCTCTCGGGAAATGATTATTCAGAATTTCTATGCTCGGCTTTGTCTTGATAATCGCAACCTGCTCGATACTTCCTGTACTGGTTCCTATATGCTGAAGACTATTGATTTCAAATGGGACTTATTGGAAAGAATTAAACGCAACTCTGAATATTGGGGTTCCGACGATGGCAAGGAGTCAGGTATGACACCCAAGTTTGATTGTGTCAAATCTTTTATGGACACCGATGCTTTCCGTGGATTTAGCTCTAAGTATGGACTTGACTCTGAGATAGTAGCTACTTTTTGTGAAACTTTTGCTGCTCATGTTGATCTCCCTAAAGATAAGTGGTTTAAATATAATCCTCCTATTGAAGTGAAAGTAGTTGCACCTATTACAGTCGAAGAAAAGACTATTACATACAGTGATCCTATTAGTCCTACTACTTATGTTGAAAAACCTCCTTTTCCTGTTAGGATAAAAGATCATGTTAAAGGTTTGACTGTTGTTCGTAAGAGTAATACTAGGACTTATACACCTCCAGAGCAAATTAATGTTGAACCTAGTATTGCTATGATTAAAGATCTCTTGGATGAAGACTTAGATGGGCATGTTATTTCTTTCGTGGGTTAAACTGCTAATATTGCTAGACCCGATACTAAGACACGTAGACCTGTTGTAGGCACGCCTGTTATATCTGTTAAAATAGGAGATCATTGTTATCATGGATTATGTGATATGGGTGCTAGTGGTAATGCTATACCTTACGATCTTTATAAAGAAATTATGCACGATATTGCACCTGTTGAATTAGAAGACATTGATGTTACTATTAAGCTTGCTAATAGGGACACCATTAAACCTATTGGGATTGTTAGAGATGTTGAAGTCTTTTGTGGAAAGATTAAATACCCTGCTGATTTTCTTGTTCTTGCTTCCCCACAAGATAAATTTTTCCCATTATTTTTGGTAGACCTTTCTTGCATACTGCTAGTGCTAAGGTTGATTGTGAAAAGAATGTTGTCACTGTTGGTATAGATGGTATGTCTCATGAGTTTAATTTCGCTAAGTTTAGTAGACAACCTCGTGAAAAGGAACCGTCTAGTAAGGATGAGATTATTGGTCTTGCTTCTATTGCTATTCCTCCAACTGATCTGTTAAATAAAGCTACTAAGAAAGATCATTACCTGAGGGAGTCCTGGACTAGGGGGTGTCTGGATAGCCGAACTATCATCATCAGCCAGACTCCAAGACTATGAAGATACAAGATTGAAGACTTCGTCATGTGTCTGGATGGGACTTTCCTTGGCGTGGAAGGCAAGCTTGGCAATACGGATATGTAGATCTCCTACCATTGTAACCGACTCTGTGTAACCCTAGCCCTCTCCGGTGTCTATATAAACTGGATGGCTTTAGTCCATAGGACGAACAACAATCATACCATAGGCTAGCTTCTAGGGTTTAGCCTCCTTGATCTCGTGGTAGATCTACTCTTGTAATACCCACATCATCAATATCAATCAAGCAGGACGTAGGGTTTTACCTCCATCAAGAGGGCCCGAACCTGGGTAAAACATCGTGTCCCTTATCTCCTGTCACCATCCGCCTAGACGCACAGTTCGGGACCCCCTACCCAAGATCCGCCGGTTTTGACACCGACATTGGTGCTTTTATTGAGAGTTCCTCTGTGCCGTCGCAATCAGGAGGGATGCCTTTTCCCGTCTTTAAAGACAGCGCCGTCGTCAAGGGAGCTTTGGCCACCGGCCAAACTATCCGGCTAGGCAGTTTTCTTATGACCGCCTATTCGGCCACCGCTCCAAAAATGACCTCTCAGGTCATCAAAAGCGATCTTCATGTCAACTCGGAATACGCCGAGCAGCTAGATCCGATGGAGCTCTCCTCCGTAAATGAGCTCTTGGATCGCATCGCCGCCCTGGGAGTCACTACAGACTACGATCAGATTGGGCTTAAAACCGATCTGAGAGAAATTAACTCTCCCCAGGCTACCCACCACGTTGTTGTGGTAGAGGAACAATGCAGCGACTCTTCTTCTATGTTAAAAACTAGTTATGTCCGGATTCCCGATCCCTCCATGCCGGATTCCCGCGGAGAGACGGACGTCAATCAAGTACTGAACCTAAAGTCAGGCATCGGACCAGATCTGTTGGATAACATCAAGCAATCCAAGCTTCCAAATCCGGAAACTTCTCAGCCTTTGAGCCTCAGATTGGGCGGGGTTCCGAATTTAATTCTGCCCGCCCACCCAAACATAAGCGATCTATCTAAAATACGGCAAGAGCCCGATGAAACAGTACATCATTACTGGGCCAGATTCCTCCTGGTTATGGACAGGATAAAGACTACCGTGAGGAAAGCGCAATCTCCATTTTCTGCAAAAATTGGACGGACAAGGGAATCATGAACGCCATAAGTCGTCGCGAAGTTACACACTTCGCCGACCTGGCGACCATAGTACAAAAATACTGTGCGATGGAGAGTGCCCGGAAAACCGAAACCAGGTTTTGGGACAATCCGGCCCTAAACACAACCCTAGTTCGAAATAAAAGGGTGCGTCATATTCAAGCACCTGGGTTAAAAACCAAAAAGCAAAAACCCCCTAAAGGGCACGGAACCGTATTGGAGGGATGGCTCAACGGACTCTGTAAAATCCATAGTACAGAGGGCGCCACTCCAACACATAGCCTTCGAGCATGTTGGATACTACGGCAGGTGGCCAAAAGTGGTGATGGTTTTCTAGCCCCGGTAACCAGCCCAACAGTACCAGTACGGTATTAACAGTCTTCGATACTTTCGCATCAAATAATATGCGAAAACGAACAATCCGCAGCCTCGCCGAAGTCTACCAAGTAGCAACAAAAAATCCATGGAGCGACACGGCTATCACCTTCAATGCCAGCGATGAACCTAAATTCCGAACAGCCCGAGCACCAGCCGCATTGGTCCTCAGTCCGATAGTGGACGACTTTCGTCTTACCAATGTACTCATGGATGGCAGCAGCGGATTAAACCTCATCTACGAGGAAACCCTTCAAAAAATGGAAATTGACTGGAGCCACATTGAGCGAAGCAGCACAACCTTTAGAGGAATAATCCTTAGTCGGGAAGTACGCTGCATAGGAAAAATCACACTAGATGTAGTGTTCGGCTCACCGAACAATTACAGGTCTGAGGAGGTCATGTTCCAAGTGGCCCCGTTCGGCAGCGGATATCACGCCTTGTTAGGGCGAGAGGCATTCACAATTTTCCAAGCTATACCCCATTACGGGTACATGAATCTTAAAATGCCCGGGCCCAATGGAATCACCACTCTTGTTAGTGATCCAGATATAGCACTCCACGCTGAAAATAAGACAGCTGCACTAGCTCTAGAGGCACTATCCGAAGCCCTAGCGGCAGAGGAACTCACTGCGCTGCGCTCCACGGTGGATAGGGACGATGTGATACTCGATAAGAGATCCAAGTCCACCTCTTTTAAACCAGCAGACGAAATAGTCAAATTCCAGGTCCATCCAACGGACCCCACAAAGACGGCCTCCATTGGGGCATAATTAAACCCTAATGTAGAAGCCGCACTACGTGAATTCCTTCAGGAAAATTGGGACATTTTTTCCTGGCACCCTTCAGATATGCCAGGAATCCCACGCAGGCTGGCAGAACATAGCCTAAATATCCTAAAAGGATTCAAGCCAGTCAAACAGGCTCTTTGGTGATTTTCCGAACCCAAAAGACAGGCAATGGGAGAGGAGCTAGCCAAACTCTTAGAAGCCGGATTCATCAGAGATATAAAACATCCGGACTGGCTAGAAAACCTGGTAATGGTACCAAAAGAGGACAAATCCTGGCGCCTTTGTGTCAATTTCAAAGACCTTAACAAGGCCTGTCCAAAGGATCCTTTCCCCCTCCCCCGCATCGACCAAATCATCGATGCTACCGCAGGGCACGATTCATTGTGCTTCCTCGACGCATACTCTGGATACCATCAAATCAAGATGGCGGAAAAAGACCAGGCCGCAACGGCATTCATTGCTCCATACGGACCATTCTGCTTCAACCCAATGCCCTTCGGACTCAAAAACGTCGACGCAACATATCAGCGCATGATTTAGACATGTCTGGCTACCCAGATAGGCAAAATAGTGGAGGCATACGTAGACGATGTGGTCGTTAAGACCAAACACGTTGAAACTCTAGTAGACGATTTGAGGCTTACATTCGACAACCTCCGAGCATATGAAATTAAGCTCAACCCGGAAAATGTGTTTTTGGCATACCAACCGGAAAGCTCTTGGGCTTCATTGTATCCGGTAGAGGAATTGAAGCAAACCCAGCCAAGATCCGAGCTCTGTCACAATTGGATATCCCAAAAGACCTCAAACAAATACAAAAACTAACTGGATGCGTGGCGGCTCTAAGCCGCTTCATCTCCCATTTGGGAGAAAAGGCACTGCCCCTCTATCACCTCCTTCGGCGCACCGAACACTTCGAATGGACGGATGCTGCCATGGCCGGACTCGAAGAAATTAAGGCCATATTGGCAACAAATCCGGTCCTGGCCGCGCCCAACTTGGGCGAACCGATGTTATTATATATCAGGGCAACACATGGTTGGACCCCTTAAAGGGGGAACCCACAAGCAAAAATACTTATTGGTCATGGTCGACAAATTCACCAAATGGATAGAGGCCAAGCCGGTTAAAACGGCCGAATCCGGACCTGTGATAGACTTCATATCCGGGGTAGTACACCGTTTTGGCGTCCCCCACAGCATCGTCACTAATAACGGCACGAATTTCACGGCCGACGAGGTTAAACTCTGGTGCAAAAACATGGGCATCAAGCTCGACTACGCTTCAGTCTATCACCCTCAAACTAACGGTCAAGTCGAACGAGCAAATGGTCTAATCATGAGCGGCATTAAACCCAGATTAGTGCGGTCCCTCACGGAATCTAACACGCACTGGGTAGAGGAGCTCAACTCCGTACTCTGGGGGCTGCGGACCACGCCAAACCGCACTACCGGATTCACACCATTTTTTATTGTATATGGTGCAGAGGCAGTTTTGCCCTGCGATATAATTCATGACTCACCTCGCGTGCACATCTACAAAGAAAGGGAAGCCGAGTTGGATCGGCAGGATAGTTTGGACGCCTTAGAGGAGGAGCGCGATGTGGCAAAATCCCGTTCCGCATTCTATCAGTAGCAGGCTCGGAGATATCAAAGCAGAGAAGTACGGGCCAAAACTTACAATGTTGGCGAGCTAGTTCTACGCCTGCCGGACAAGAAAAAGGACAAACTTAAGCCCAAATGGGAAGGTCCCTTCATCATCGACCAAGTCGTTACCGGTGGTGCATACTGTCTATGCAACGTATCTAACAACCGACTCGAGCCGAACCCATGGAACGCAGCCTATCTCCGAAGATTCTCCGCCTAGCGCCGGACTCAGAGTTCGTCTCCTTCCTCCGTCCACCTTTCATATTTTTTCGCTGTCTTTTGTTTCCCTCCTTTTCCCCCCTCTTTCAGTAAAAGCCTTTGAGGGCTGATTTGCGCATTGTTCGCACACACTCGATGTGCTACTCGCACTCGTTATACCTGGGGGCTTCTTTAACAGAAGCTTATTTATACGGGCTTCATGCCCAACACATGTGTCATACTTCCGCATGTACCTTTTACTCACCATTATATGCATCGATATGACTTAAGTTTTGGCCAAGCTGGGTTGCCTGGCTCCTGTGCTTACCCCTACATTCCCGATTGTTCGGCTAGGAGGTAAAGGGAGCACCTCTGCGATTGTTACTGCCGGGTCAGCCGGATGTGTACCTCAGACTCGGTGAAGCCGAAGGCTAGCGTTCTTGAGGGAATGTTCGGTCGGTGACTTGAAAGATGATTTATTACTTATTTATTTATCTGCCCCCAGATGCTTTTTCTGCTCTTTTCGCAGTTCGGACATGCACTTTAGGGCATGCCTCCTAGGGAAAGGAACCCCTAACGGAACTATTTTGCCTGGAAGATGTTTCTTACTAACCATGTAATATAACATAGCTAGTTGGGCACTTGTCTGATAAAGCACTTATGACCCCTACACCTGGTCTCCATGCATGCCCCGGTTTTTGTATAGCCGTGAGGGTATTCGGACACACTCCAGACTGTTGGGTCCCGAGGTTGAAGCGAAAAGGTCCGCAAAGACAAACAATCTAAAATCCGGCTAGAAGAAATTTTACATGTCATTTTAAATTACATCGTCAAACTGACTGATTGTACTCCTCTTCAATCCCATCTAACAGACTGTCTACATTACAGTCCTGTTGGGAATATTTCGCGGCCAACTCTACTTGGCCGTACATCAGGCTCACAGGGATCTCCTTCCCATCGGGCCCCACAGGTCCGACCTCGGCCATGTGGTTTGGATCAACCTTCGTGTAACGCATCTTCACCATGGCCCAGGCCTCCCGGGCGCCTTGACGGCAGGTCGATATCTTCTACAGACGGAAGCGCTGCCGTACTCCCTGAAGCTTCTCAGCAAGCCCTCCAAGACCCTCGGGTAGGGAGACGGAAGGCCATAAGGCCTGAACGACGCCGCTCATCGCCTGCCGGACATGTTCGTGCAGTTGCAGCAGCTCGGGAAGAAGGTCACCCGTGGAACCAGGCATTTCCTCCGCCGAACGACCAGTGAGCACACCTACAGACACATTTCTGTCAATCGACTTCCTCGCCGAACTCTTCTTTTCAAAAGAGTTTGCTCAAGCACTTACTGTAAATGCCGCGACGAAGCCGTCGATTCTCCTTTACGGAGTTAGACAGCTGGACCCAAACATCTTTTAGTTCTTCGCCCAGCTGGGTGTTGGCATCTTGGAGTTTGTTCCTCTCCTGCTGCACCCTCATAAGTACCTTCTCGCCGGCCTTCAGCTGGCGTAACAGATGTTGCTTGTCCGGATCTAGTCCGGCACCCTTTGCAATATTATTGTCAGACTAAACACACATGCCGCACTTCATAAACTACTTCTCTTTTCGAAATATGTATTACCAGAGGGGGTCTCTGTGGCTCCCCCGGCGGCGGCTAGTGCGGCCTCAAGTTGGGCCTTGCATTCTTGAAGCTCCTGGGACAGGTGGGTATTCCTCTCCGTAAGATCCTGCATAACAAATGATCCTTAAATCAGTTAGTTTAACTATTTTAAGTCTCGGGGGCTACTGGCATATATAACTATTAAAATTCCTCACCTGTATGTCTTTCACATACTGCTCCGTGGCTCTGGTTAAACCATCTTGAGCAGCACGGAGGTGCGCTCTCCCGCATTAAAGGCATTCAACGCCTCTGGGGAGAAACACGCGTCACGAAGAACTGTCGCGGTGCCTATGATTCAAGTGCCTCTCCACCTCAGACCTGGTGGCGACAGCCTGTCGCATCCTCTGTGGAGGAGCATCCGGCTCGCACGCTTCTGCTCGCCTCCCCTCCGGACCAGTGTTGGAGCCTGGCGGTGGAGGCTGTTGGCAACCTCTCCGGACAGTCCGCGCAGCGCTCTTTCTCCTGAAGGAATCATGAGCATAAATAAACCAGGAGCTTCCCTTAAGATCACAATGACGCCTCATACCTCTGCAGCAACCGTTTTGAATTCGCCGCGTCTGACATTCACCTCCTAAGATAGCAAGAATTTTGGCCTTGTTTTATTAAATTAATTTTTTTTCAGGAATTAAAATGGCCATATTTGAACTACAACCATTTGATAGATTCACTTAAAATTTCCACAAAAATTTGGAGATGTCATGTGATGTTTTTAAATCAACTTTTATGCAAAAATATATTTCATTCACTAAATATTTTGAGCCCTACTCTCAATTTTTCTTCTCTGGTCCAGAGTGCAATTTGCACTACAACCTATTTGAGTATTCATTTAAAACTTCTACCAAAATTAAGGGAGGTCAGTAGGAGCCTGTTATCCCTCTTTGTGCAAAAAACTAATTATGTTCTTTGAAAAATTTGAGTGAATCAACCTCATTTCCATTCTGGACCAACTTGAGGATTTGTACAGCAACCACCATTTTAGTTGCTCCTATACCCTTAACTTTTTCTCCTACTTGTAGTCCCCCATGTTAAACCCTTAAGTCCAGGAGCATGCACCATTTAGATCATTTTTGGTTCATGGAATAATGTCATTTATTTCCTGTCCAGAATTGAAGTTTTGTAAAACTTGCACTAACAAGTTTCTTCTTTTGTCCAACTAACATCACCACTCTCTCTTTCATCCACAGAGACACTGATCTGGAGATTTTAGCCACTCCAAGAAATGCCTAAGTGCCCTTGGCATATTGTCAAACATCTGGTATGCATGGCCAGTTTTGACATGTTTTTGTCTTTGCATTGTGACCTTGCACCTCTAATCAAACCAGCATGTCCACTAGACTCCCCGTTCCTCCTAACCTAGGTCTGTTAATTGCCAGTCTCAACCAAGCTCTGTAGCATGCTCTGGCATTTTGTCGAGCACACCCAGTGCATGCACTGGACGCGCCCAGAGCGCGCGTATTGCAGCCGCGCGCCCGAGCCGACACGCTGGCCCCCACGGCTTTGGCCCGCTCTGCAGAACCGTGCCGCGCACTCCCTTTCTCTCCGCTACACGCCAAGCAGCCCCCGCCGCGCCCGGCAGGCCAAGCGCTAGCCGCCGCCACCGCCCAACAGCCCTGCGCCGTTCAGCGCCGCCCAAGCCTCGCCCGCTCGCCACCTGGCCCTTGGAGCAGTGCGAGCTCATCCGCAAGCGTGTCTGCTAGCCCTCGTCGCCGCCACATCGCCCTAGCTACAGAACGTCGGTTCGCCGGAGAGCTTATCCACGGCCGCCGCGGAACCGCCTTGCCACGCTATAAAAGGGAAGCCCCGAGCGTCTCCAAGCCCTCAGGTAGCCTCATGCCGTCTCACTAGCGCCCCCATCGTCACCAATTGGAAGGGAGCAGGTCTTCTTCAACCTCTCCGGTCAGTTCGGCCACCGCCGCCTCCCGGCTCCATTCGGCGCAACCAGAGCTTCCCCCTCTCCGTTCTCTTCACCAGGAACCATCTCATCCTCCCGTGAACTCGTTCCCCTGCTTGATTTTGATCGGGAGCCATCGCCACCACAAACTCACTTTGTCACCGAAGCTTCCCTTCGCCGCGGAGCTCGCCGCCGGCGATTTACTCCTTCCCCAGCAACCCCTCGACCACCGGGAGAAACGCCCCAGCCGTGCGGATCCATCCCCACCCTCGGGGGCCCGCGAGGAACAGCCAAACGCCGGCGACGATCGCCGGAGCCCCGCTCCGCTCGGGCAGAGGAGGGAGACGACGCACGGTGACTGGTCAAACCTGACCAGTGGGCCCCTGGACCCACTGTCAGCGACCCCGCGCCGTCCACGCTGGAGTAAGTGGAGGCGTCATACCCGTAATACGTCTTCTCTGCGCGAAAGCGTAATCTCTTCAAAACGTTTTCTTTTCTATTTTAAATTAAAAACAGATATTGACCAGAACTTTGACTAACTATAACTTTTTAAATATAAGTCCAAATGAGTTGATTCTTTTTCCTACCTTCTTCAAATTTGATCTAGTTTATTTTAAGTTTTATTTAAAAAAATTTCAAACAACTTTTTGGTTCTGTTTTTGAAATATGTGTTAATTCAAATATATTTTCAAATAGGATTTTGGGGAAAGAGAAGAAAACTTTCAAAAGTTTGGAGAGCACCCTGCCTTTCCACACATTGAAGGCAAGCATTCTGAACCCCGGCATAATAATTTTTGGAGTAATCATTGATGCATTTATAACACCACCGCATTTCGAAGGACTTGTTATTTCATGTGATATGATCATATGCATGGGTGCATGTTTTTGATTTCCATGCTGTTGGAAATGAACACACTTGTGATGATAATCATCCTCATGTGCCTTGCATGCATACCGGTAGGAACCGGGTAAACCTCTGCCTTGGGTAGGCATGAGTTTGTCGCCGGTCACCGTCGGGACGGTTATGTCCGGTATGGCATGGTAAGATATAATGAGTGTTGATTGTATTGGTTGAAATATATTCCTTATACTAATCATGCAGGGAATACTTGAACCTCCTGAGTCGACCGTAGATCGAGTCTGGTTCCAGTAACCCCCATACTTGTTTCGTACTACCACTCGTCTCTACAGCAAGTAGAGTACGGTTCAGTAAGTTGTCAACCTCTTTCTAGCACACACCGTACAGAGAGGCCATGGTGGAAGATACTAGTTGTAACTGGTAGGCAGGCCACCTGGTCCGGGAGCATGGGTGTTTCCGGTTGGGACCGAGAGGGGAGGCCACCCCTTAGAGCGCGCGATATAAATTTGATCCCATGCTACGCGAGGTTGTAGCCTCCCCACTTAGAGTTTGCTTAACAGGTGTCGTGGGTGATTCCAGACACGTGTGTGATGAGCTGGTGTGTGCAAGTTAGGTGTGTTTTCAACAAAAAGACCGTAGATGGAATTAGTCCCGATGGACTAAAGAAATCCGTTACTCGTGGGTAAAGAGTACACCCTCTGCAGAGAATAAACCTATTCGAATAGCCGTGTCCATGGTTAAGGATTACAGTCTGGGATGGGTCAAGTATCGGTCTTATTGTCGGTCTTCGGAGGTGAAACTATTAATCCAGAAATGGAATTACTACTTGTGACTGGTGATAACTATGATTATTATTATTTGACTAACCCATGATATTATTGTTATTATCGTGTATCTCCGGGATGGTTCTACCTCCGGGATATTCACTTTGATTGTTTCTTTTAAAGCCCTTTATGAGGCGTCGCCCAGACGCCCGACTGTGGCATTTCTTTTAAAGCCCTTTATGAGGCGTCGCTCAGACGCCCGACTGTGGCATTACTTGTTATTTATTTCATAAATTTCTTTTATACTATCAGGTTATTGCAATTTTATAAATAGCTTGCTTGCACGCATCCGAGAGTTACTTATCTTTTGTGGCTGACGTCATGAGCAAAAAATATTTTTCAGCACATCATTGTTATATTATACCTGTGTTCATAATGTTTGCGAGTACATTCAAAGTACTCACTGGCTTGTCCCTGGCTATTGTCTTGGCCAGATTTTTTCTGCACGGAGAGGAGCGACGCGATGCCAGCTCCGGAACCCACGCAATGGAGATAGCAGCCTCGCGAAGATAGGAATTTAACCTGGTCAGCTGTTCCCGTGGGGAATGGAGTCCCATAGACACAGATGTTTCACAACCCGCTTCCGCCATCAATCACTAGAAACCATTGGTTGTACCCACAGGACAGAATGGTCTTGTACTACATATTCTGTATTTTGCTTGGAATTTCTGTATCAAGTTGGAGCCTCATCAGCTAACAGTAATCCTGGGGCTGATGAGAACGACAGTCTTTTCTGGAAATTTATTACCCAGAAAACCGGTCGTGACAGACTTGGTATCAGAGCCAGGCTGACCATTGGCTAATCCTATGCTAGCCAGGTCAATAAACTTAGGCAAACCAACCCACCAGACCTTAACCAAACCCCAGCCAAGCTTCTCGTGCAAGATAGCCACACAGTGACCCAACACCTTTTGGCAGTCGGTGCCCAACCTATCAACCTAACCTATCACTCATGTGCCAGTGACCGGCCCCTAAATAGTCCTTTCTCGCAAGCGTTCGAAGGAAGACTCCGTCCCCTTTTTCTTATAAAAAGGGGCACGCTAGCCTCAACCCAGCACAGCACAGCCGCTACCCCCAAACCGAGCCACAATGCCTGGACCTATAGTGCACAACGAAACCACAGCAACCAACCTTGGAGGTTTTGTGACCATCCTCGCAAACCTCACCCGTCGTGCCTACGCGTTAGAGGAGCCACCAGAATATGTTGTGTATCAAGGACCCATGAGCGGTGAAGACCGCCAATTCTGGGCCACTGTGCACATTTACGGTAGGAGTCTAGCACCCGAGCGCCCCTACCGGTTCACCGGAAGAACAACTTCCTTTGAGCCACAAGCCATCCAGCTAGCCGCTCGAGAGGCTATAGTTCATCTCAGGCACTTGTCGCCCAGAGTTAACTGTCGCTCGTTCCACTACTACCCCAGACGAGAAGGGTATGGTAGACCACCCCAAGTCGCCAATGGAGACCACGAGACGGACCCCGCATTGTTGCACCTAGTGCGCTATGTAAGTGCACTAGAGGCACTGTTCGACCAGATCACCATTGATCTAATAGCAGCTCGTGGAGAGCTGGTTCGTCGAGCCCCGGCGAGAGAAGAAAACGAGCCCAACACCAACAACCCGGTCGTGCTGTTTGGACAACCAATCGAGACCCCGAGATCTGCCCCAGCCATCGGCCAAGGTGCTGCGATAACCCCAGAAGTGCTTCGTCGCATATTGGGAGCACACTCCAACGGGGTTGTGGCCAACAATCCCCGCAATGGTCATTCTCACTACCCCGACCCTGCAGTTCCTCCGCCATCTCCGACTAATCCCGGCAGAGAGACACGTGGAGAAGCCTCGACATCCACCAGGCACGCCCGTTTAGACATAAACGAGGTAGACTGAGCCGTATGAGTAGTACCAAGTTTCAATGTATCCTCGCTTTGTAATCATGCGACCGCATATATTAACGCAGCCTGTCTTTGTGCCTCTGTTTTAATAATAGCCTTGCATGTTTGGTCAGCGCATAGCTGCATATTCTTCCGGGCACAACTACCAAAACCAGCCCGACAACAACCACAGTAACACATCTCTTTATGAGATATGTGTATCTCTGACACTGACCTGACCTTTGGAGCCAAGCTGGCAAATTTATTACTTTTCACCACGGTAAAACGATCCGGCTCCATTGCTATATAAAGGCCACCTTGTGACCTTACCCAGCAACCCTCACTTTGCGCACAACACTCACGCTTCTTCCTGTCATGCCGAACCCCAGCATTCATCTGAGAACCCCAGATGCAACCCCAGGTAGCTTTGTCAAATTATTGTGGGATTTTACCCGCAGTACCATGGGTTCTACCCAGCCACCCCAGTACGAGCTGTTCAAATCAAGGATCACCCCATCCACCTCGGAATATTGGGCAGCAGTACACATTCCTCCTGTAGACCCCAACCAAGATCCAATAGAAGTTTCCTTCGTGGGGAAATCTATGCCAACCCCACACTTGGCCATAGAAGCTGCTGCGAAAGAAGCGATTGCTCGTCTTCGATCCGCAGTACCCTATGCCCGCGAACGAGGATATTATTACTTTCCAAGTCGTGCAGCACCCGGAGAAATAACGTCTTTTCCCGGTGGGCGGATTGAGAGAGACCCAGTTCTGGCCAACCTTATCCAGTACATCATTGCTCAAGAGCATTTAAACCAGCGAGTGATGGATTATCTCCAGAGCCTCGCAGATTTAAATCCTCAGATTGCCATCGGCAGACCACTGAGACCCGACCCGGAGAGACGCATACATCGACTGGTCAATCCACTTCCTCCAATAGAAGAGGAGTGTATTCCTTTACCAGAGACATTTTATCAGGACCCCGTCCAGTTACCGTTTTCATTTTAGACGTCACTATTGTATTTGTTCCTTGCAGCATTTATTTATGTATGTGACTTATGCGTGATACCCTGAGTTTGTACGGCAAGTTAATTATTTGGCTTCTGCTCATGTGTGTAGTTTTGTTGTGGTTTACGCTCCTTTAAAGTAACTGTTTTCCCCTCGCGAAACCCTGGAGTGAGATTTTCTTTTCCCTGAGTTGCTACATCTACACTTTCTCACGACGTGGATTATTTAATTTCACTCAGCACCACGAGCAGACTCACAACCATAATCATACGGACACATACACTGTTTGCAAAACTTTGCAACGGTGTTACATCCAGCTAATCACCCCCTAACAACAGTTAGCACCCGGCATACTTCATCTACTCCTCATGATCACCACCACCGCGGAGAGCCAACACCCGAGCCGCAGCATCGCGATACTCGTCGAAGATCATCGCGCACAGGAGCACAGAGAGCCCCAGCAGTGTCGCCAGCCCTCCGCATATCAGGATCACAAACCAGTCCGGCATCGCCTCCGCCATTAGAGCCTCGACCGAGCTTCTGTAAGCAGTAGCGGAGAAATAAGGAGGAGGAGAAGTGAGGCCAGGTGTAAGGAGGAAGAGAGAGGCACCCCGGCCGTTTTTATAGCTCGAGCTCGGTGTACGGTGGGCGAAGTCCACCAACGCCGCTCGTCGCCGATCGCCGGTGTTCGGAGTCGAATCCACGAGCAGTGCCGATAGCGCACTGGCCCGCGAGGTGAGTGCACGCTGCACCAGCAGCTAGCACGCCGCGCACTACCACGGTACGGCCTAGATGCCCTACACACTAGGCGTCGCCGGTGGAGAAAGCGCGCGGGAGAGAGGAGGAAGAAAGGTCCAGAGGGAGAAGAAGAGGAGACTGACAGTGGACCCCGGGTCCACCTGTCAGCCAGAGAGAGCACTATGCTCTCGGGTGCGATCAGCGTATATCTAAATTTAGGAGTTATCCTAAATTTATATCCAGAGTAGAAATCGCCCGTTTTTGTCTTGGACCGTAGACTTTTCCACGCAGCACCAGTTTTCACACGGTGGTTTTTCACCACTTATTGCCCTCTCACTGTAGCTACATCTTTATTGCGTAAATATTCTCTTAACACCGCTTTCAGCAAATCTCGAGGACGGGATTTTTCTTAAGGGGGATAGTATTGTGACACCCCAAAATTTTGGCCTTGTTTTATTAAATTATTTTTTTTTTTCAGGAATTAAAATGGCCATATTTGAACTACAACCATTTGATAGATTCACTTAAAATTTCCACAAAAATTTGGAGATGTCATGTGATGTTTTTAAATCACTTTTATGCAAAAATATATTTCATTCACTAAATATTTTGAGCCCTACTCTCAATTTTTCTTCTCTGGTCCAGAGTGCATTTTGCACTACAACCTATTTGAGTATTCATTTAAAATTTCTACCAAAATTAAGGGAGGTCAGTAGGAGCCTGTTATCCCTCTTTGTGCAAAAAACTAATTATGTTCTTTGAAAAATTTGAGTGAATCAACCTCATTTCCATTCTGGACCAACTTGAGGATTTGTACAGCAACCACCATTTTAGTTGCTCCTATACCCTTAACTATTTCTCCTACTTGTAGTCCCCCATGTTAAACCCTTAAGTCCAGGAGCATGCACCATTTAGATCATTTTTGGTTCATGGAATAATGTCATTTATTTCCTGTCCAGAATTGAAGTTTTGTAAAACTTGCACTAACAAGTTTCTTCTTTTGTCCAACTAACATCACCACTCTCTCTTTCATCCACAGAGACACTGATCTGGAGATTTTAGCCACTCCAAGAAATGCCTAAGTGCCCTTGGCATTTTGTCAAACACCTGGTATGCATGGCCAGTTTTGACATGTTTTTGTCTTTGCATTGTGACCTTGCACCTCTGATCAAACCAGCATGTCCACTAGACTCCCCGTTCCTCCTAACCTAGGTCTGTTAATTGCCAGTCTCAACCAAGCTCTGTAGCATGCTCTGGCATTTTGTCGAGCACACCCAGTGCGTGCACTGGACGCGCCCAGAGCGCGCGTATTGCAGCCGCGCGCCCGAGCCGACACGCTGGCCCCCACGGCTTTGGCCCGCTCTGCAGAACCTTGCCGCGCACTCCCTTTCTCTCCGCTACACGCCAAGCAGCCCCCGCCGCGCCCGGCAGGCCAAGCGCTAGCCGCCGCCGCCGCCCAACAGCCCTGCGCCGTTCAGCGCCGCCCAAGCCTCGCCCGCTCGCCACCTGGCCCTTGGAGCAGTGCGAGCTCATCCGCAAGCGTGTCTGCTAGCCCTCGTCGCCGCCACGTCGCCCTAGCTACAGAACGTCGGTTCGCCGGAGAGCTTATCCACGGCCGCCGCGGAACCGCCTTGCCACGCTATAAAAGGGAAGCCCCGAGCGTCTCCAAGCCCTCAGGTAGCCTCATGCCGTCTCACTAGCGCCCCCATCGTCACCAATTGGAAGGGAGCAGGTCTTCTTCAACCTCTCCGGTCAGTTCGGCCACCGCCGCCTCCCGGCTCCATTCGGCGCAACCAGAGCTTCCCCCTCTCCGTTCTCTTCACCAGGAACCATCTCATCCTCCCGTGAACTCGTTCCCCTGCTTGACTTTTGATCGGGAGCCATCGCCACCACAAACTCACTTTGTCACCGAAGCTTCCCTCCGCCGCGGAGCTCGCTGCCGGCGATTTACTCCTTCCCCAGCAACCCCTCGACCACCGGGAGAAACGCCCCAGCCGTGCGGATCCATCCCCACCCTCGGGGGCCCGCGAGGAACAGCCAAACGCCGGCGACGATCGCCGGAGCCCCGCTCCGCTCGGGCAGAGGAGGGAGACGACGCACGGCGACTGGTCAAACCTGACCAGTGGGCCCCTGGACCCACTGTCAGCGACCCCGCGCCGTCCACGCTGGAGTAAGTGGAGGCGTCATACCCGTAATACGTCTTCTCTGCGCGAAAGCGTAATCTCTTCAAAACGTTTTCTTTTATGTTTTAATTAAAAACAGATATTGACCAGAACTTTGACTAGCTATAACTTTTTAAATATAAGTCCAAATGAGTTGATTCTTTTTCCTACCTTCTTCAAATTTGATCTAGTTTATTTTAAGTTTTATTTAAAAAAAATTTCAAACAACTTTTTGGTTCTGTTTTTGAAATATGTGTTAATTCAAATATATTTTCAAATAGGATTTTGGGGAAAGAGAAGAAAACTTTCAAAAGTTTGGAGAGCACCCTGCCTTTCCACACATTGAAGGCAAGCATTCTGAACCCCGGCATAATAATTTTTGGAGTAATCATTGATGCATTTATAACACCACCGCATTTCGAAGGACTTGTTATTTCATGTGATATGATCATATGCATGGGTGCATGTTTTTGATTTCCATGCTGTTGGAAATGAACACACTTGTGATGATAATCATCCTCATGTGCCTTGCATGCATACCGGTAGGAACCGGGAAAACCTCTGCCTTGGGTAGGCATGAGTTTGTCGCCGGTCACCGTCGGGACGGTTATGTCCGGTATGGCATGGTAAGATATAATGAGTGTTGATTGTATTGGTTGAAATATATTCGTTATACTAATCATGCAGGGAATACTTGAACCTCCTGAGTCGACCGTAGATCGAGTCTGGTTCCAGTAACCCCCATACTTGTTTCGTACTACCACTCGTCTCTACAGCAAGTAGAGTACGGTTCAGTAAGTTGTCAACCTCTTTCTAGCACACACCGTACAGAGAGGCCATGGTGGAAGATACTAGTTGTAACTGGTAGGCAGGCCACCTGGTCCGGGAGCATGGGTGTTTCCGGTTGGGACCGAGAGGGGAGGCCACCCCTTAGAGCGCGCGATACAAATTTGATCCCATGCTACGCGAGGTTGTAGCCTCCCCACTTAGAGTTTGCTTAACAGGTGTCGTGGGTGATTCCAGACACGTGTGTGATAAGCTGGTGTGTGCAAGTTAGGTGTGTTTTCAACAAAAAGACCGTAGATGGAATTAGTCCCGATGGACTAAAGAAATCCGTTACTCGTGGGTAAAGAGTACACCCTCTGCAGAGAATAAACCTATTCAAATAGCCGTGTCCATGGTTAAGGATTACAGTCTGGGATGGGTCAAGTATCGGTCTTAGTGTCGGTCTTCGGAGGTGAAACTATTAATCCAGAAATGGAATTACTACTTGTGACTGGTGATAACTATGATTATTATTATTTGACTAACCCATGATATTATTGTTATTATCGTGTATCTCCGGGATGGTTCTACCTCCGGGATATTCACTTTGATTGTTTCTTTTAAAGCCCTTTATGAGGCGTCGCCCAGACGCCCGACTGTGGCATTTCTTTTAAAGCCCTTTATGAGGCGTCGCTCAGACGCTCGACTGTGGCATTACTTGTTATTTATTTCATAAATTTCTTTTATACTATCAGGTTATTGCAATTTTATAAATAGCTTGCTTGCACGCATCCGAGAGTTACTTATCTTTTGTGGCCGACGTCATGAGCAAAAAATATTTTTCAGCACATCATTGTTATATTATACCTGTGTTCATAATGTTTGCGAGTACATTCAAAGTACTCACTGGCTTGTCCCTGGCTATTGTCTTGGCCAGATTTTTTTTGCACGGAGAGGAGCGACGCGATGCCAGCTCCGGAACCCACGCAATGGAGATAGCAGCCTCGAGAAGATAGGAATTTAACCTGGTCAGCTGTTCCCGTGGGGAATGGAGTCCCATAGACACAGATGTTTCACAACCCGCTTCCACCATCAATCACTAGAAACCATTGGTTGTACCCACAGGCCAGAATGGTCTTGTACTACATATTCTGTATTTTGCTTGGAATTTCTGTATCAAGTTGGAGCCTCATCAGCTAACAGTAATCCTGGGGCTGATGAGAACGACAGTCTTTTCTGGAAATTTATTACCCAGAAAACCGGTCGTGACAGCCGCACTCCTCTTCTGCCTGCTGGGCCGCACTGACCCTGGTTGGTCAATCGCCTCGGGCTCGGCTTCCCGCCGTAGAGGCACCTCCTGCGAAGCACCGTTGGTACACGGTGGTCAGAAATAAGCATTTAAAAAGTAATGGTGTCAGGACTTCGGTCGTACTCACCTGGGAAGCCAGTGATAAACCGGGGTAGTCAGCCGTAATGGCGACTAGAGCATTGTCTATGCTGAGCTGGTGGAACACCCCGTCAATCAGTTCCACCATTATGTCCGGATCCTCTCCGAAGGCCGGATCAAGGGATCTTCCCGGATCCTCGCGTTGTGGAGTCGGGCTTTCTATGCCCTCCACATCCCGGCGCAGTTCCTACGTCGAAATCATAAAGTAAGACACTTATCTTTGAAAGCATGGATCGGATATATAAACGTCCGCTTACCCAGCTCCAAGGGTTATTCATGGAGAATCCATTCAATGGACTCGTGCGGAGGAAGTCCTCCTTCTCCCCCTTGTACAAGGTGGACAGGATCTTCACCAGATCGGTGGCCAATCTCGGCCCCTTGCGGCCATGACGGGTGGCGTCATTCTCCCCGTTGAAATCCCACGTGGGGTGGCCCCTATATTGGAGCGGCTGCACCCCTCGCATAATGCATGTGGCCATGACTCCAATCATGGTCAATCCGGAATGGGCCAGTAACCTTATCCGGCCCATCAAATATTGGACGCTCCTATCATCTTCCCGTTGAGGGCTCCACCGGCGCCAACTAAGGCGTTTCTTCAGAGGAGCATTGCTAAACTCCGGGAGGCCGATCCGAACTGGATCCGGCAGCGGGGCGTCTTCCATATAGAACCACTCCGAAGGCCAGTCTTAGAACGCCTTCTTCGGGGTTCCGGATAGATATCCGGTCCCGGCCATGCGCCATATTTCGGCTCCGCCCACTTGATATATCAACCCCTCGTGAGAACGGGGTACGAGGCAAAACAATCTCTTCCACAGTGCAAAATGGGGCTCGATGCCCAAGAACAGCTCGCAAAGAGCTACAAAGCCCGCGATGTGCAAAATGGAGGCAGGTGTGAGGTGGTGAAGTTGGAGTCCATAGAACTCCAGGAGCCCCCGGAGAAACGGATGTATGGGAAATCCGAATCCCCTTATTAGGTAGGGGACGAAGCATACCCGCTCTCCTTTGGAGGGATTGGGGACGCTCTCCGCTTGCTTCCCACCCTTGTAGGTGGCCAGTCTGGCTCGAACCGGAACCATAAAGGCTGGGGGAAGGTATCCCTCTGCTTGGAGCGTCACTAACTCGCTATGCGGGACTGAACATCTCCTCCAATCTCCTGGCTGAGGACTGGGAGCACGAGAGGAGGAGCCGCGTCGACTGTCCATGTTGGAATGGATTTTTGTCAGATGCGCTTCGATGAGTTCTTGCGGAAGGAGGATGGTGTGATTCGGATCTGGATCCTCGCCTCTCTTATGGGCGGCTTATTCGCGCAGCTAGGGGGGTAAAACGTAAAAATACCCTGGCTTTTCGCATTCATACGACACATGGAAGAGGGCCATTATTGGACGTGGAAGCCAAGGAGGGCAACATTTATAAGGGAACCGGACACTATTCGGCAAACACATGAAATATGGAGGAGAACCCGCCTTGCGAACGCCGAAGACAATATACGCGCCGGACTCGTCGTCATTGAAGCCTGGTTCGGGGGCTACTGAGGGAGTCCTGGACTAGGGGGTGATAGCCGAACTATCATCATCAGTCGGACTCCAAGACTATGGAGATACAAGATTGAAGACTTTGTCCCGTGTCCGGATGGGACTTTCCTTGGCGTGGAAGGCAAGCTTGGCAATACGGATATGTAGATCTCCTACTATTGTAACCGACTCTGTGTAACCCTATCCCTCTCCGGTGTCTATATAAACCGGATGGCTTTAGTCCATAGGACGAACAACAATCATACCATAGGCTAGCTTCTAGGGTTTAGCCTCGTTGATCTCGTGGTAGATCTACTCTTCTAATACCCACATCATCAATATCAACCAAGCAGGACGTAGGGTTTTACCTCCATCAAGAGGGCCCGAACCTGGGTAAAACATCGTGTCCCTTGTCTCCTGTTACCATCCGCCTAGACGCACAATTCGGGACCCCCTACCCGAGATCCGCCGGTTTTGACACCGACATTACCCTTTACCTTTTATTGATCAAATGCTAGAAAGGCTATCCAAAAACACACATTTTTGCTTTCTAGATGGTTATTCTGATTTCTCTCAAATACATGTGTCAGCGGGGGATCAATCTAAAACTACTTTTACTTGCCCTTTTGGTACTTTTCCTTATAGACGTATGCCTTTTGGTTTATGTAATGCACCTGCTACCTTTCAAAGATGCATGATGGCTATATTTTCCGATTTTTGTGAAAAGATTTGTGAGGTATTCATGGATCACTTCTCCGTCTATGGATCCTCTTTTGATGATTGTTTGAGCAACCTTGATCGAGTTTTGCAGAGATGCGAAGACACTAGTCTCGTCCTGAATTGGGGAAAGTGTCACTTTATGGTTAATGAAGGCAATGTATTGGGGCACAAGATCTCCGAAAGGGGTACTGAAGTTGATAAAGCCAAGGTTGATGCTATTGAAAAGATGCCATGTCCCAAGGACATAAAAGGTATAAGAAGTTTTCTTGGTCATGCCTGTTTTTATAGGAGGTTCATTAAGGACTTCTCTAAAATCTCTAGGCCTCTGACTAATTTATTGCAAAAAGATATTCCTTTTGTCTTTGATGATGATTGTGTAGACGCATTTGAAACACTTGAGAAAGCTTTGATCACAACACCTATTGTTCAGCCACCTGATTAGAATTTACCTTTTGAAATTATGTGTGATGCTAGTGATTATGCTGTAGGTGCTGTTTTATGGCAAAGAGTCGATAAGAAATTGAATGTTATCCATTATGCTAGTAAGACAGATGATACTGCCCAGAGAAATTATGCTACCACTGAAAAAGAATTCTTAGCAGTTGTGTTTGCATGTGATAACTTTAGACCTTATATTGTTGATTCCAAAGTTACTATTCACACTGATCATGCTGCTATTAAATATCTTATGGAAATCAAAGATGCTAAGCCTAGACTCATTAGATGGGTTATCTTTCTCCAAGAATTTGACTTGCATATTATTGATAGAAAGGGAGCTGAGAACCCCATTGCAGACAACTTGTCTAGGTTAGAGAATGTTCTTGATGACCCACTACCTATTAATGATAGTTTTCCTGATGAACAATTAGAGGTTGTCAATGCTTCTCGTACTGCACCTTGGTATGCAGACTATGCTAATTACATTGTTGCTAAATATATACCGCCTAGTTTCACATACCAGCAAAAGAAAAAGTTCTTTTATGATTTAAGACATTACTTCTGGGATGATCCACACCTTTATAAAGAAGGAGTAGATGGTATTATTAGACATTGTGTGCCTGAGCATGAACAGGAACAAATCCTATGCAAGTGTCACTTTGAACCCTATGGAGGACACCACGCTGGAGATAGAACTGCACACAAGGTACTACAATCTGGTTTTTATTGGCCTACTCTTTTCAAAGATGCTTGTAAGTTTGTTGTATCTTGTAATGAATGCCAAAGAATAGGTAACATTAGTAGACGTCAAGAAATGCCTATGAATTATTCTCTTGTTATCAAACCATTTGATGTTTGGGGCTTTGATTACATGGGACCTTTTCCTGCCTCCAATGGTTATACACATATCTTAGTTGCTATTGATTACGTTAGTAAGTGGGTAGAAGCTATTCCAACTAGTAGTGCTGATCATAACACTTCTATTAAAATGCTTAAAGAAGTAATTTTTCCGAGGTTTGGAGTCCCTAGATATCTTATGACTGATGGTGGTTCACAGTTTATTCATGGTGCTTTCCATAAGATGCTTGCTAAGTACGATGTCAATCATAGAATTGCATCTCCTTATCAACCGCAGTCTAGTGGTCAAGTAGAGTTGAGCAATAGAGAGCTCAAATTAATTTTGCAAAATACTGTGAATAGATCTAGAAAGAATTGGTCCAAAAACGTGATGATGCATTATGGGCCTATAGAACTGCATACAAAAATCCTATGGGTATGTCTCCATATAAGATGGTTTATGGAAAAGCATGTCATTTACCTCTTGAACTTGAACATAAAGCATATTGGGCTATTAAAGAGCTCAATTATGACTTCAAACTTGCCGGTGAGAAGAGGTTGTTTGATATTAGCTCACTTGATGAATGGAGAGCCCAAGCTTATGAGAATGCTAAGCTCTTCAAAGAAAAAGTCAAACGCTGGCATGATAAAAGGATACAAAAGCGTGAGTTTAACGTAGGAGATTATGTGTTATTATTCAACTCTCATTTAAGATTTTTTGGAGGCAAACTTCTCTCAAAATGGGAAGGTCCCTACGTTATCGAGGAGGTCTACCGTTCTGGTGCTATAAAAATTAACAACTTTGACGGCACAAATCCTAGGGTGGTTAATGGTCAAAGAATCAAGCATTATATTTCAGGTAACCCTATCAATTTTTAAACTAATATTATTGAAACCATAACCCAGAGCAGTACATAAGAGACACTTTCCAGAATGTTCCAGACTCCGAAAAGGCATAGGTACATGGTACGGTAAGTATACCCACTCCAAAACAACTCTAATGGCAATTTTCATCAGTTTTGGATTATTTAAGAATTTTAGGAAGAAAGAAGTAGCCCGAAAGGGACACGAGGCTCCCACGAGAGAGGAGGGCGCCCCCCCCCCCTGTAGGGCGCGCCCCCTGTCTCGTGGGCACCTCGTGTGCCCCCCGGACTCCGTTTTCTTGTATGTTACGTATTTTGGTCGGTAAAAATTCACTATATATACTCCCGAAGGTTTTGGCCACCGTATCACGCAAATATCCTCTGTTTTCGTTTCGAGCTGTTCCTGTTGCAGATTCGGAACAAGATGTCATCCCAAGATTCGGAGGGAGAGAGTTACGTGGCTGATTATATTCCAAATCCAAAAGTATATGGAGATGTGGAACATTATGGCTGGACCACAGAGGAAGAATAAGACTATGATCCAAAGAGGAAGAAAGAGACAAGCTCCGATGAAGAGGATGATCCACTTCCTCAACCTGGTGATATGCATGTGGAGTTCAAGAAGTCAAGCCTTGCTAAGGTCCAATCTATCCCACCATGTTTTTTGCAAGACAACAAGGCAGCACTATGCAAAAAGATAATGAAACTTGAGCTCGAGAATGAATATCTGAGGGAGGAAAACTTTAGCCTCAGACGCAAGCTAGAGAAGAAAAATGCAACAATTCCACTCGAACACCTCAGAAGAAATAATCACATGGGTATGGGCACTCCCCTTGGCAACTGCCAAGCTTGGGGGAGGTGCCCCGGTATCGTATCACCATCACACTCCTATTTTTACCGCTTTATTTAGTTTGATCCTTTTAGTAGTATCTTGATTTATTAGTTTGAAGTTTTGATATCAAGTAGTTTTGAGTTTTCGTTGTGATCTCTTTTTGTAAGCGAGTCCGTGTGCTATCTATAATAAAGATTAGTGTTGAGTCAAGGGCTTTGCTATGTTGCTATGATCTTGAGAAAGTAGAAAGAACAAAAGAGTTCATGTTGATCTTATGGATAGTGATAACTTCACACATAGAAAGTATGAGGCATAAAAATTGTTGAGAGTTAATGAACGTAGCCTTGGTCATCGCTGCAATTAATAGGAAGTGATAAGGAAAGAGGGGTTTACATATAGATATAATATCTTGGACATCTTTTATGATTGTGAAGCACTCATTAAGTATGACATGCTAAAAGAGTTGATGTTGGACAAGGAAGACAACGTAATGGTTTATGTTTTCCGACATCTCCGTTAAAGTATATTGTTAGTGACCTTCTGAACATGTTGAGCTTACCTTTCCCCCTCATGCTAGCCAAAACTCCTTGCACCAAGTAGAGATACTACTTGTGCTTCCAAACTTCCTTAAACCCAGTTTTCGCCATGAGAGTCCACCATACCTACCCATGGATTGAGTAAGATCCTTCAAGTAAGTTGTCATCGGTGCAAGCAATAAAAATTTCTCTCTAAATATGCATGAATTATTAGTGCAGAGAAAATAAGCTTTGTACAAACTTTTTGTGAAAGTAATAAAAGCGACAGAGTGCATAATAAAGGTCCACATACAAGGGGCAATACAAAGTGACGTTCTTTTGCATTAAGATTTTGTGTATCCAACCCTAAAAGCGCATGACAACCTCTGCTTCCCTCTGTGAAGGGCCTATCTTTTACTTTATGTTTTTACTTTATACTTGAGTCAAGGTGATCCTCACCTTTCCACTTTTTCATTTTATCCTTTTGCAAGCTCCTCGTGTTTGAAAGGTCATGATACATATATCAAGCTGAATGTAAGTGGCATAGGCTATTATTGTTGACATCACCTAAAGTTGAATATGTTGGGAGGCGACACAATAAGCCCCTATCTTTCTCAGTGTCCGGCTGAAACTCTATAACCACAAGTATTGCGTGAGTGTTAACAATTATGGGGGACTACGAGATAGTTGAGTATGTGATCTTGCTGAAAAGCTCTATTATTGACTCTTTCTGCTGTTACGATAAATTGCAATTGATTCCATGACTGAGATTATAGTTTGTTAGTTCCCAATGAAGTTTATGAACCATACTTGACATTGTGAATTGGTTGTTACTTGAACATAGGAAATCATATGACAAAATCTATATATATGTTGCTATTATTAGAATGATCATGATGCCCTCATGTCCGTATTTTATTTTTATCGACACCTCTATCTCTACACATGTGGACATATTTCTTGATCTCAGTTTCCGCTTGAGGACAAGCGAGGTCTAAGCTTGGGGGAGTTGATACGTCCATTTTGCATCATGCTTTTATATCAATATTTATTGCATTATGGGCTATTATTACACATTATATCTCAATACTTATGGCTATTCTCTCTTATTTTACAAGGTTTACCATGAAGAGGGGGAATGCCGGCAGCTGGAATTCTGGCTAAAAAAGGAGCAAACGTTGGAAACCTATTCTGCACAACTCCAAAAGTCCCGAAACTCCATGAAACCACTTTTTGGATTTATTTAGAATTTATGAGCGAAAGAAATAGGCCAGGGGGCCCACACCCTGCCTAGGAGACAGGGGGCGCCCCCCCCATAGGGCGCGCCCCTATCTCCTGGGCCCCCTGGTGGGCTTCCAGCGATCATCTTCTGCTATATGAAGGGTTTTGTCCTGGAAAAATTTGTGGGCAAGCTTACGGACGAAACTCCGCCGCCACGAGGCAGAACCTTGGCAGAATCAATCTAGGGCTCTGGCGGAGCTGTTCTGCCGGGGACAATTCCCTCCAGGAGGGGGAAATCATCACCAACGTCATCACCAACGATCCTCTCATCGGGAGGGGATCAATCTCCATCAACATCTTCACCAGCACCATCTCCTCTCCTTCTAGTTGATACTTATTGGTTTACTTGGTGCAAGATTATATGTTCAGATCCTTAATGCATATTATTAAACCTTTGATTATGAACATGATTATGCTTTGTGAGTAGTTACTTTAGTTCCTGAGGACATGGGTGAAGTCTTGCTATTAGTAGTCATGTGAATTTGGTATTCGTTCGATATTTTGATGAGATGTATGTTGTCTCTCCTCTAGTGGTGTTATGTGAACGTTGACTACATGACTCTTCACCATTATTTGGGCCTAGAGGAAGGCATAGGGAAGTAATAAGTAGATGATGGGTTGCTAGAGTGATAGAAGCTTAAACCCTAGTTTATGCATTGCTTCGTTAGGGGTTGATATGGACCCATGTGTTTAATGATGTGGTTAGGTTTACCTTAATACTCCTTTTTGTAGTTGCGGATGCTTGCAATAGGGGTTAATCATAAGTGGGATGCTTGTCCAAGTTAGGGCTGTACCCAAGTGTCGGTCCACCCACATATCAAATTATCAAAGTACCGAACGCGAATCTTATGAACGTGATGAAACTAGCTTGACAATAATTCCCAATGTGTCCTCGGGAGCTCCTTGATTATTATTAGAATTTGTCCAGGCTTATCCTTTGCTACATAAAGGATTGGGCCACCTTGCTGCACCTTACTTACTTTATTTACTTTTGCTCGTTACTATTTATCTTATCACAAAACTATCTATCACCTACTATTTCAGTGCTTGCAGAGAAAACCTTACTAAAAACCACTTATCATTTCCATCTGCTCCTCGTTGGGTTCGACACTCTTACTTATCGAAAGGACTACGCTAGATCCCCTACACTTGTGGGTCATCAATATGCCGTTTTGTCCCGACCTCGAGGCGGTCGGTCAGCCGTGGGGCGCTCGAGTCCGTATTCCTCGGCTGCCAAGACTTCTGTCCATCTATCTGTGAGCAGATCTTGATCAGCTTGGAGCTGCTGCTTCTTCTTCTTTAGGTTTCTTGCAGTGGAAATAAGCCGGCGCTTGAAGTGCTCCTGCTCTGCATGGTCTTCGGGTACACCGAACTCGTCGTCGCCGAGGCTAATATCATCTTCGGAGAGGGGCATGTAGTTGTCCTCCTCCGGTTACCCGTCTGTCGCCTGTTCGTCTGGGCTGTCATGCCCGTCTTCCTGTTCGGCCTGCTCGAAGGCGGGCTGTTCGGGGTTGTATTCATCGTCGGCACCGTCTGGATTATTATCGTCTCCGGTGCCGGTATTGCCTTGGCGGGGCTTGGAGCGGCGCTGGCGACGCCCATGCTTTGCTTTCTTCTTGGAGGGGTTATCCTCCGTCGGCTCATCGCCATTAGTTTCTTTCAGAGTGTCCACCATATATATATATATATCGTATGAAAAGGGGCTGCCCACCGCCCTGTGAGCGGTGGCTCCTGTATATCTCTTGCATCGTCATCCATACCGTCGATGTCTTCAAAGTCAAAGTCGAGCACGTGGGTTAAATCATCGATCATGGCGACAAAGTGCGTGGTGGGTCGGCAGCGAATTCCTTCGTCGCCTGCTTCCCACTCCAGTCGGACATAGTTCGGTCCAGAGTCTCCTGACAAAGAGAGAGACTTCAATGAATTCCTCATGTCGCCAAAGGGTGAGTGCTGAAAGATGTCTGCAGCGGTAAACTCCATTACCGGAGCCCAGCCTCACTCGGCTGGCTCGAGAGTGAGCAGACCAGGAACAACAACCGGATATGAGTCCGGGGGTCCGGGATTACAGGCCTCCACAGCGGTGGGACCCGTGTTCGGCTCCACCGCCGAAAGTGTGCGGCCTGCGGAGCGGGGTGTAGCCCTTCGTCCATAGGCAATGCAATTTGCCTTGAATTTAGATCCAAGGCTGCTTCAGGGATGATGTCCCGAGCACTGTCCGACAGTAGGTCTAGGCCGTGCTCGTCGTGGTTGTCCGGCGCCCCTGGCGTAGGGTCGAATCCGTCGAAGATCAAGTCTCCACGGATATTTGCCGTGTAGTTCAAGTTTCCAAACCTGATCTGGTAGCCAAGGGCGAAGCTGTCGATCTGCTCCAACTGTCCAAGCAAATTGGCCCACAGTGCGAAGCCGCCGAACATAAAGATCTGTCCGGGGAGAAAAGTCTCTCCCTGGACCGTGTTGTTGACGATTGAAGACGCCATCAAGCCTGGACGCGACGACACAGAGGAAATCTCAATGAAAGCACCAATGTCGGTTTTCAAAACTGCGGATCTCGGGTAGGGCATCCCGATCTGTGCGTCTTAGGCTGATGGTAACAGGAAGCTAGGGACACAATATTTACCCAGGTTCGGGCCCTCTCGATAGAGGTAAAACCCTACTTCCTGCTTGATTAATATTGAAGTTATGTGGAATATAAGAGTATATCTACCACGAGATCGTAGAGGCTAAACCCTAAGAGCTAGCCTATGATGGTATGATTGTAATGTGATCGGCCGTCTAAGACCATGCTCTCCGGTTTATATAGACACCGGAGAGCTAGGGTTTACATGGAGTCGGTTACAAGGAAGGAAACATAATATCCGGATTGCTAAGCTTATCTTCCACGCAAAGGAGAGTCCCATCCGAACACGATCCGAAGTCTTGAGTCTTGTATCTTGACGCTTCTATAGTCCGGACGATGAATATAGTTCGGCTGTCCGGATACCCCCTTATCCAGGACTCCCTCACCAGGACTACCTCCTCCTAGCCCGGTATCCTCTGAGATAACACCTCGGTGTCATCCACGGGCCAGGGAGTGGAAGCCGTTGGGAGCGAATAGCTGTCCATCTCCGACGAGCTCAAGGACCCATCCAAGGAGGATAAGTCGATATGGGCTTTGGACGGACTGCACAAACAAATCTTGACATAATAAGAAGCCGTAAAGCTAAAACTTGCAAGAAGTATTCTGGCATATGAATACTTACGACTTCGCCAGGGGCTTGGCCCTGGGTAACCACTCCTCCTCGCTATAGGCGGCGGTTGTGGAGTGGTCCGAAGGGAGGGTCCTTCCCTTCTTGGACCCTTCGGCCTCCCCGGAATGGGCGACCTTCCTTTTATTCTCCCCCTCGGTTTTGGGGGAGAGGGTTTTCCTCCTCCTCCTCATTGTCGTTGGAGTAGTGCGCCTCGGTGTCTTCAGACGATGAGTCCGACACCACCTTGCGCTGGAGACTTTTCCTGGTCCCCGTGGCCTTCTTCTTGGCCTTCTTCTCCGGCACCTCATAGGGCGCCGGAACCAGCATATCCGTCAGGAGAGCGGTTGCTGGATCTTCAGGCAACGGAGCCAGACAGTCCATTCGCTCCGCCGTCGCCACATAATCCTGTTAAAACAGTACGCTGGCTTAAGTTCCTCCCACGAATATACTGAGGAATGTCACATCTTGCAAAATGTAGAATGCTTACCAAGTTGATGTGGCACTTGGTGCTGAGTCCGCGGTCCTCGGTGGTGGGAGGAGGAACTTCGCTGGCCTTGAACAACACCATCCAGACGTCTTTGTGCATCGTGTCAGAGAGCTCTTGCAGTGTCTAGTGTTGGGCCGCGTCGAACTCCCACAGGTTGAATGCCCGTCTTTGACACGGGAGAATCCGGCGAAATAGCATGACCTGGACCACGTTGACAAGCTTGATCTTCTTGGTTATCATATCCTTGACGTAGTTCTGGAGTCCGATCAGCTCCGCGGACGCGCCTCAGGCTAGGCCCTTCTTCTTCCAGGAGGTGAGCCGCATGGGGATGTCGGATCGGTATTTGGGGGCCGCCACCCAGTTGGCGTCACGCGGCTTGGTGATGTAGAACCACCCCGATTGCCACCCCTTCATGGTCTCCACAAAGGAGCCTTCGAGCCAGGTGACGTTGGGCATCTTGCCCACCATGGCACCTCCGCATTCCGCTTGCTGCCCGACCACGATCTTCGGCTTAACGTTGAAGATCTTCAGCCATAGGCCGAAATGGGGCCTGATGCGGAGGAAGTCCTTGCACACAACGATGAACGCCGAGATGTTGAGGATGAAATTAGGGGCCAGATCATGAAAATCCAGCCCTTAATAGAACATGAGCCTGCGGACAAATGGGTGGAGGGGGAGTCCCAGTCCGTGGACGAAGTGGGCGAGGAACACGACCCTCTCGTGGAGTCCCGGAGTCGGAATGATCTGCCCTGCATTTGGGAGCCGGTGTACAATGTCTGCGGCCAAGTATCTGGCCGCCCGAAGCTTCACAATGTCCTCCTCTGTGACGGAGGAGGCCATCCACTTGCCTCCTGCTCTGGACATGTTTGGCTATGCGGAGAAGGTGAGAACTGGGGCGCTGGAGCTCGATCCGGCGAGAATGGATGAGAGAAGAAGGAAGAAGGCGTGGGTGAAAGAGGAGAATCCCTATATCCTTATAAAGGTGGTAGAAGCTGTGTGCCTCCCCACTTGCCCGTTAAAATCACTTATTTCCCAAGCGCCACGATTGATGGCGCAGTTGGGTTACCCATACCCATATTGATGAGAATCCCGTGATAAGGGGACACGATCTCTGCTTCGACAAGACGTGTCAAGGAAACTGCCTCGTGTTACGTGCAAGAGCTGGTTGTGAAAACAGTTCGAATAATGACCGGACCATGGCATGATGTCATAAAAAGTTGTCAGCAGATTAGATTTGTGGAATATTGTACTCTCTACAGTGGTATGTGGAATTTGTTTTGCAGAGCCGGACACGATTCTCGTGTTATAAATCTTCTATGGAGTATTCGGAGAAGGAACCCGCCTTGCAATGCCGAAGACAATCTACGCGCCGGACTCATCGTCATTGAAGCCTGATTCAGGGGCTACTGAGGTAGTCCTGGATTAAGGAGTCCTTGGACAACCGGACTATATACTTTGGCCGGACTGTTGGACTATGAAGATACAAGACTGAAGACTTCGTCCCGTGTCTGGATGGGACTCTCCTTTGCATTTAGGGAAGCTTGGAAATTCAGATATGTAGATCTCCCTCTCTGTAACCGACTCTGTGTAACCCTAGCCCCCTCCGGTGTCTATATAAACCGGAGGGTTTTAGTTCGTAGGACAACAACAATCATAATCATAGGCTAGCTTCTAGGGTTTAGCCTTTACGATCTCTTGGTAGATCAACTCTTGTAATAATCATATCATCAAGATCAGTCAAGCAGGAAGTAGGGTATTACCTCCATCGAGAGGGCCTGAACCTGGGTAAAACATCATGTCCCCTGCCTCCTGTTACCATTAGACTTAGACACACAGTTCGGGACCCCCTACCCGAGATCCACCGGTTTTGACACCGACAGCCGAACTGCATATGCAAGTTCGACATGATAAGAAGCAATAAAACAAAACATGCTGGAAGTATTATAGTGTACGGATACTTACGACTTTGCCAGGGGCTTGTCCCTGGGCAACCACTCTTCGCTGCTGTAGGTGGCTGTAGTGGAATGGTCCGGAGGGAGGGTCTTTCCCTTCTTGGACCCTTCGGCCTCCCGAGGTGGGGCGGCCTTCCTTTTCTTCTCCCCCCGGTTGGGGGGGGGGAGGGATTTCCTCTTCCTCCTCGTTTTCGTTGGAGGAGTGCGCCTCGGTTGTCACGCCCAATATGCAATACTATCCTAAAGAGACTCGAAGGTCCCACCAAGGATAGAACCGCATATTGAAACGCTTTTTGCAAGGTGGATATCATTACATCAACATTACATAATAGATGGGGATACATCCATAAGGCATACAATGCCACACGAATACAACATCATCATACATAAGAGCACCATCCGACTATGGATGGACACAAACAGAAACTCAAACGACATCCACCCTGCTAGCCCAGGTTGCCGACCTGGAACCTATCCCCTAATCGAAGAAGAAGCAGAAGAAGAACTCCAAAAGCAAGTAACATCGCTCTCACGTCATGATCATCGCATAACATGTACCTGCAACTGTTGTTGTAGTAATCTGTGAGCCACGAGGACTCAGCAATCCCATTACCATGGGTATGAAGACTAGCAAAGCTTAAAGGGTAAGGAAGGGGTAAAGTGGTGAGGTTGCAGCAGCGACTAAGCATGATATGGTGGCTAACATACGCAAAGAAGAGCGAGAAGAGAGCAAATGGAACGGTCGTCAACTAGTAATGATCAAGAAGTGATCCTGAACTCCTACTTACGTCAAACATAACCCAAAACCATGTTCACTTCCCGAACTCCGTCGAGAAGAGACCATCACGGCTACACACGCGGTTGATGCGTTTTAATTCAGATCTGGTGTCAAGTTATCTAAAACCGGACATTAACAAATTCCCATCTGCCCATAACCTCGGGCACGGCTTTCGAAAGTTTATACCCTGCAGGGGTGTCCCAACTTAGCCCATGATAAGCTCTCGCGATCAACGAAGGATATACCTTCTCCCAGGAAGACCCGATCAGACTCGGAATCCCGGTTTACAAGACATTTCGACAATGGTAAAACAAGACCAGCAAAGCCGCCCGATGTGCCAACAAATCCCGATAGGAGCTGCACATATCTCGTTCTCAGGGCAGCACCGGATAAGACTAGCTACGAGTAAAACCAGACTTCGAGTTTCCCTAAGGTGGCCCCGCAGGTAGCTTAGTTCAGACCAACACTCGAAGGAGCACTGGCCCAGGGGGGCTAAAATAAAGATGACCCTCAGGCTCCGGAAACCCAAGGGAAAAAGGGCTAGGTGAGGCAAATGCTAAAACCAAGGTTGGGCCTTGCTGGAGGAGTTTTATTCAAAGTGAACTGTCAAGGGGGTCCCATAAATCACCCAACCACGTTAGGGATGCAAAATCCGGGAACATAATACTGATATGATGGAAACTAGGGCGGCAAGAGTGGAACAAAACACCAGGCATAAGGCCGAGTCTTCCACCCTTTACCAAGTATATAGATGCATTAATTAAATAAGAGATATTGTGATATCCCAACATAATCCTGTCCACCATGGAGCAATCGCCAACTTCACCTGCAACTAACAACGCTATAAGAGGGGCTGAGCAAAAGCGGTAACATAGCCAAGGAACGGTTTGCTAGGAAGGGTAAAAAGGTTAGAGGCTGACATGGCAATTTGGGAGGCTTGATAAACAGGTGATAGGCAGCGCAGCATAGCGATAAAACGAAGCAACTAGCATAGCAATGATAGTAATGAGATCCAAGGTAGCGGTCATCTTGCCTGAAATCCCGCTAGGAAGAAGAACAAGTCAATGAAGAAGATGAAACCATGAAGACGAACCAAGCGTAGATGAATGAATCCCCACGATCACAACGAAACGAGAACTATCAAGAAGAAGCACACAACATGGTAAACACACCACACATGAACACGACATGATGCACAAACAAGTATGATGCAAGACAAGACTACATGAAGCTACTCATGGCAAGAGATGATGCATACACGAGCAACACATCAAAGCAAGTTTAAATGAGGCCGGAAACAACATATAACAATTCCGGTAAGTCCTCCTATGCAAATTTCGAAATTGGTCCAGATATGAATAAACCTTATGTTCAAGTTGTTAAACTGCAAATTAAGATGCACTAAGTTGATCTCCACGAGATTCTAGTCAAGTTACATATAAAGTTCATTTAATTCGGAGCTACGACCTAGAAGATATCAGCAAAACAAGTCAAACATGGTATTGATGCAAAATGCATACAAACATCAAGCAAACACCTCAAAACAAGGATGCAACATGATAATATGAAACTACATGCAAAATCAAGCAAGTTTCATATAGAGCACACTCAAAACGGAGCAACGGTTCAACACACACACATGAAACAAGTTATAGGAACAATCTGTCAAAAACAGCAACTAGGCATATTTCAAGCATCAAAACAACATGCTACGGCACCTTAACATAAAAGAAAAATGCATGTACATGATGTACAGGTAAAGCATGACAAAACATGAACACTGAGATATCTCCAGAAATCACTAGAACATGCTCCAAAACACATGGCAAGATTGCATATAGTAATAGTTTCAGACTTTGCAGAAATAACATCAGGTTGCAATGTTTAGAGCTATCAAACAACATGCTACAGGAATATACCATGGAAACATAAGAAATGGCATGATACTACTAAATGCATAGAACAAAATTCCTTTACAGACCATGAGCCAAAAAGGATCAGAAGATATGATGGCACCCATTTAAACATGGGAAGTTATATGACAGATTCATACATGGCAGGAATAACAATAAGTACGCATGTGAATGAGCTTGTACCACTCACCACAGAGCAATACATGGCATGAAAAGGTAACCAACAGTAAGATGACATGTTTATGAAGCTATACATGGCAATAGAAAGTTCATAGGGTGCATGGATCACTAGCAAAGCACATGGCAAAACTGAACTTAATGTTAACAGGCTGACAGCAACATTATTTAGCAAGTTTGGAGCATGATATGAATAATCTACAACAAGCTATAAATGCAACCAGGGGCATGAATGGATAGATCATAACATGTATAACAAATCATCCTTAGTGAACATCTCCAGATTATGCATAGAATGACTTGTAGCAGCAGGTTTGCATAGCATCACAAAATAACAGATTCAGCCTAGCAAAACAGTAACAGCAAGTACCCTACTTAACAAGCTTGATGCACTCACTACAAGACTCACAAAAATACATGGAAAACACCTCTACAAAGATGGCATGATGTAGTTCAAAACACATGTAGGACTCATGCTCATAGGATGCACACATCAAATGCAACAAAAATGACAAATCATCAAGTTATAACAGTTTCAGCAGATTAACATCATATAGCACTCTTGCGACGATGATTCAGGCATCAAGATGAGCTCAAATGAACATGGTGCAATGGAATGAAATGAATAGCATCTCACAACGAACATTTTTATATATTGCACGCACGAAACGGAGCAGTATGCATGGCGATATGGCATGATGAACAGAGACCCAAAATATCATGGATTTCGGGACTTAGCAGAAAATTCACCTCGCGGACAAAAAACTAGCAGGTCGGGGTCGTCTCGGGGTCGTCTCCTTCTCTCGTACGGACGGTTCCGGCGGAAGTCAACAGCGACGAGGAGGGGGCGTGGGACTCCGGCGGGCCTCGGGAAGGTCGGGAATGGACAGATCCGGTCGTGGGCGGCCGGATCCGGGCAAGGGCAACGGTGGACGGAGCTCAGGGTGGCGCTGGCCGGACTTGGAGCTTGGGGCAGCCATCCATGGTGGCCTCCTACATCACGGGAGAGAGAGGGAGATGAGCTTGGGGGAAGAAGAAGGAGAGGGAGAAGGAGGAGGAGACGGGGCTCATCTGCAGCGGTGGAGCTCTCCCGGCTGGGTCCGGCGATCAGCGGCGGCGAGCTGGCGACCGGCGGCAGCGAGCCGGCGACGGGGACGAAGCACGGAGGTGCTCGGGCGCAGGTGCGGGGCAGCTCGGGCCCAGATCCGGCCCGGGCGGGTCTGCTGTGGGCCGCGCGGGCCGGCAGCGGTAGGAGGCGCGGGGCGACACATGGCGGTGCGCGGTTGGCCGGGCAACATGGCTGCGGGGTGGTGGACATGTCCGGTGTGGGGTTGGACGTGTCCGGCGGCGCGAGGAAGAAGAAGGCTAGGGTTTGGACTGCGAGATTTCGGGGAAGGGACTATTTTATAGGTAGAGGGAGCTAGGAGTGTCCAAATGAGGAGCGGCTTTCGCCCACACGATCGTGATCGAACGACCGAGAGCATGGAGGGGGTTTGGATAGGTTTTTGGCTAGTTTGGAAGGGTGTTGGGTTGCAAGACAAAAGAGGCTTTTACGGTTGCCCGGTTAACCGTTGGAGTATCAAACGACCTCCAAATGGCATGAAACTTGACAGGTGGTCTACCGGTGCTATACCAAGACCGCTTAGCAAACCTCGGTCCATTCCAAGAACGTTTTACACCCGCTCACAATAGGAGACAAAAAGGGGGACGACGGAGGGCATAGGAGTGCCGGATTGCAAAACGGACAACGGGGAAAATGCTCGGATGCATGAGACGAACACATATGCAATGCAATGCACATGATGACATGATAAAATGAAACACGCAAGCACATGACATGGCAACAACGACGAATATCTGGCGGACACCTGGCGCATCAAAACCGGGGCGTTACATCGGTGTCTTCGGACGATGAGTCTGATACAACCTTGCGCCGGAGACCTTTCCTGGTCCCCGCGGCCTTCTTCTTGGCCTTCTTCTCCGGCACCTCATAGGGCACCGGAAACAACATCTTCGTTAAGATAGGCGATGCTGGATCTTTGGGTAGTGGAGCCTGACAGTCAATCGGCTCCGCTATCGCTACCCAGTCCTGTTAGATTGGCATGGAGGTTTAGATTCCTCCTACGGGTGTGCTAGTAAAAGGCACATCTTGCAAAATATAAAAACTCGCCAAATTGGTGGGGCGCTTTGCGCTGAGTCCGTGATCTTCGGCTATGGGTGGTGGTACCTTGGTGGCCTTGAACAGCACCTTCCAGACATCTCCATGCATCGTGTCGAAGATCTCTCGCAACGTCTACTGTTTGGCCTGGTCGAACTGCCACATACTGAAAGCCTGTCTCTGACACGGAAGGATCCGGCGGAAGAGCATGAACTGGACCATGTTGACAAGCTTAATTTTCTTGCTTATCATATTTTTGATGCAGGTCCGAAGTCTGGTCAGCTCCACCGATGAGCCCCAGGCTAGGCCCTTCTCTTTCCAAGAGGTGAGCCGCATGGGGATGCCAGATCGAAATTCGGGGGCCGCTACCCAGTTGGTGCCGCACAGCTCAGCGATGTAGAACCACCCCGATTGCCACCCCTTCACGGTCTCCACATAGGAGCCTTCGGGCCAGGTGACATTGGGCATCTTTCCCACCATGGCGCCTCTGCACTCCGCTTGCTGGCCGACCACCACCTTCGGCTACACGTTGAAGGTCTTCAGCCATAGGCCGAAGTGGGGCGTAATGTGGAGGAAGGCCTCACACACGATGATAAATGCCGAGATGTTGATGATAAAATTGGGGGCCAGATGATGGATGTCCAGCCCGTAGTAGAACATGAGCCCGTGGATAAATGGGTGGAGGGGGAATCCCAGTCCGCGGATGAAGTGAGAGAGGAACACTACCCTCTCTTGGGGTTCTAGGGTAGGGATGATTTTCCCTTCAGCCGGAAGCCGGTGCGCGATGTTCGCGGACAAATATCCAGCCTCCCAGAGCTTCGTGATGTCCTCCTCCTTAACGGAGGAGGACATCCACTTGCCTCCCGCTCTAGACATGCTTGGAATGGCTTTGCAGAGAAGGTGAGAACTTGGGCGCTGGAGCTCGAGCGAGGGAGAATGGATGAGCAGAGAAAGAAGAAGGCGTGGGTGAAAAATGGGAATCCCTATCTCTTTATAAAGGCGGTAGAAACCATGCGCCTCCCCACTTGCCCTGTAAACTCTCTTATTCCCCAAGCGCCGTGTTGATGGCGCGGTTAGGTTACCCACACCCGTATTGATGAGAATCATGTGATAAGGGTACACGATCTCTGCTTCGACAAGATGTGCCAATGAAACTGCTTCGCAATATGTGAAGTAGGAGGTTTAGAAAAACAGTTCAAATAATGACCGGGCCATGGCGTGATGTCATGCTATGAAAAGTTGTCAGCAGATTAGATTTGTGGAATATTGTTCTCTCTACGGTGGTATGTGGAATTTTTTTTACAGAGCCGGACAAGATCCTTGTATTCAAAATCTACCTTGGAGAACCCGCCTTGCAATGCCGAAGACAATCAGCATGCCGGACTCATCGTCATTGAAGCCTGGCTCAGGGGCTACTGAGGGAGTCCTGGATTAAGGGGTCCTTGGACAGCCGGACTATGTACTTGTGCAGGACTGTTGGATTATGAAGATACAAATTGAAGACTTCGTCCCGTGTCCGGGTGGGACTCTCCTTTGCGTGGAAGGCAAGCTTGGCAATTCGGATATGTATATTTCCTTCTCTGTAACCGACTCTGTGTAACCCTAGCCTCCTCTGGTGTCTATATAAACCGGAGGGTTTAGTCCGTAGGACAAGAACAATCATAATCATAGGCTAGCTTCTAGGGTTTAGCCTCTATGATATCGTGGTAGTTGAACTCTTGTAATACTCATATCATCAAGATCAATCAAGCAGGAAGTAGGGTATTACCTCCATAGAGAGGGCCCGAACCTGGGTAAACATTGTGTCCCCCACCTCCTGTTACCATTAGCCTTAGACGCACAGTTCGGGACCCCCTACCCGAGATCCGCCGGTTTTGACACCGGTAGGCCCCCCTTCACTTATTCCTGCACCCACACACTTCATCTTCCTCCCAAAAAAATCCTCATCCAACTCAAGCACGAGTTCTAGCTCATTTTGCTGCGATTTTTGATCTCCTTGCTCAAAGGTCCATTCACAAAACTGCTTTGGGAGATTGTTCTTTGGTATGTGACTCCTCCAATGGTCCAATTAGTTTTTGTTCTAGTGCCTTATTCATTGCAAATTTTTGCTGCCTAGGTGACCCTGTTCTTGAGCTTGCATGTCAAATTTATGAGGTCCCAAGTAATTATAATGCATGATATAGGCTCTAGGCACTTGTGGGAGTAGTTGCTATCAATCTTGTTTAGTTTGATTAACTTTTATTTTGAGTTACTAAAAATTTAAGAAATTTTTCAGAGGAAGAAATATGTTTAGGAAAATGTACCAAGGTGGTTCTTCAACAAAGAAAGGACCCAGGCGCGCTATGCGTGAGCAAGACGATGAACCACCAAGGGAAGCTGATGTGCGGCCTTGCGAATGGCCATCAAAAGAATTTATGGTCAATGCAGGCATCAAGGATGAATTTGACGCATATATGCGTAATGCCGATCTTGAGGACTTCATGCAAGATAAGTGTCCTCAGTACTACTATTTGACTAATTCATTCTTGAGAAGGTTTAAATTTTCATCTTCGCGTAATTCTCAAAGTGTCTTGTTTGATATTTATGATCAATCCTATACCATGGACCTAGAGGATTTTACTACTGCTTGTAAACTCCCGCAGTGGGGCAATGTTAATGAACCCCATAAATCTGAATATAAAGACTTCCTTGCTAGTATTACTGTTGGAGAATCTAGAGATATAGCACAAGCTACCATAGGGAGCATTCATTTTCCTGTTATACATTATTTTGATCTCTTTATTGGTAGATGCATTAATTGTAAAGATGAAGCATGTGACATGTGTGTCCCTGATCTTTGTGTCCTCAAGAGTGATGTATTAGGTAATAAAGATTACAACTTGGGGGCAATTGTTACACGTAGGTTGCATAATAATGTTTTATCTGGAGATTTGTTTGGAGGGATTTATGCGACCTGTCTTGCTAATTATCTTGGTATACATCCACGTGAGGGTGATAGGGAGTTGCTTCCCGCTTATTTAGATTATAATGCTATGGTCAGTTATCAATTTCTTGTGAGGAATGAACAATTCCTCCAGTATCGACTAATCTTTGTCAGACGTCACTCTGTCCATGTTACTCTTCCCGCTCCTGCCCTTTTTGATTACCAGGCAAAAATAAGATATATCGTAACCAGGGAGGAGGCAACCGAACATGAGAGGAGAGCGGAGGCAGCTCACCACCATGCTGTAGCTTAGGAGGCAATGGCTGCTGCATCTCAGTATGAGCCCAGTTACAACTTCGGATATCAGCCAGGCTATCCATGGCAATAGACCAACTTAGGCCAAAAGCCTAAGCTTGGGGGAGTAGGTATTTCTCACCGACATTACATTTATGTTTACACACTTATTCTAGTTGTCGGTGCTCATACTTTTTCATTGTATTATCCATGCTAGTTTAATTTCTTTTTCTAGCTTTCTTCTTGAGTGTCCGACAAACCTTAAGAAAAAACCAAAAAAATTAGTTAGTTTAATTTCCATTCTTGTAGTAGTAATTAAAAAGAAAACCCAAAAATATTTCTCGTTCTTATTTTGCTTGTTGGGAGCTTTACCGTGTAAATAGTTTTATTTCTTTTCTTTCTTTTGGGGGTCGAGAGGAGAAGACCATAATGAAAATGTTTAGTGGCTCTTATATGCATGATTGTTGATTTAACCAAGAGACCATATTACCTTGTCTTCTCACTTGAATTGAATGCCTACAGATTCCAGCTTAGTCCAATGCACGTGCACTATTATTATTATACACACTGTTCGGTCGAGCAAGTGAAAGGCAATAATGACGATATTTGATGGACTGATTGAGATGAGAAAAGCTCGTATGAACTCGACCTCTCTTGTTTTTGTAAATATGATGAGTTCATCATTCCTGATTCAGCCTATTATGAATCAACATGTTTGCAATGACAATTAGAGATTATAGTTTCTTATGCCATGCTTAATTAGCTAGGAGCTTATAATGATTTACCTTGTGTGCCAACATGCTACTAAAATGGTTGTGATGTGGTATGATTGGGTGGTATCCTCCTTTGAATGATTCAAGTGACTTGACTTGGCACATGTTCATGCATGTAGTTGAAACAAAATCAACATAGCCTTCGCTATATTTATGTTCATGGTGGATTATATCCTACTCAAGCTTACACTCGGTGTTGATTAATTTTAATGCATGTTCATGACTGTTGTCGCTCTCTTAGTTGGTCGCTTCCTAGTCTTTTGCTAGCCTTCACCTATACTAAGCAGGAATACTGCTTGTGCATCCAAATTCCATAAACCCCAAAGTTATTCCTTATGAGCCCACCATACCTTCCTATATGTGGTATTTAGCTGCCGTTCCAAGTAAATTTGTGTGTGCCAAACTCCAAACCTTCAAATGAAATTCTGTTTTGTATGCTCGGGCAGCTCATGTATCCATGCTAGGTTGGTTATTCTCAAGAGGAGTGGACTCCGCTCCTCATTCACGAGAAAATGGCCGGTAAATGGGATGCCCAGTCCCTTGATCAAAAAGATCAAATCAAATCAAAATAATTAAACAAAACTCCCCCAGGGTTGTTGCTAGTTGGAGGCAATCGTTGTTTCGAGCAAGCCATGGATTGTTGCTTGTTGGTGGTGGGGGAGTATAAACTTTACCATTCTGTTTGGGAATCGCCTATAAGGTATGTAGCATGGAAGATATCGGGATCTCATAGTTGTTGCATTGACAGTGAAAGTATACCGCTCAAAATGCTATTCATCTCTATTTCAAAATCGAGCTCTGGCACCTCTACAAATCCCTGCTTCCCTCTGCGAAGGGCCTATCTATTTACTTTTATGTTGAGTCATCACCCTCTTATTAAAAAGCACCCGCTGGGGAGCACACTGTCATTTGCATTCATTACAGTTAGTCTAGATGGGGTATGACTTGACTGGATCTCTTTTACCATGAATTACAATGTTTAGTCAGTCCTTGATCTTTAAAGGTGCTCTGCATTTATGTTTTGTGGTCTCAGAAAGGGCTAGCGAGATACCATTTTGTTATATCATATTATGATTGTTTTGAGAAAGTGTTGTCATCCTAGATTTATTATTATTGCTCGATAGTTGATTATGCCATTGATATGAGTAAACATGAGACCTAAATGTTATTGTGAATATGGTTAGTTCATAATCTTTGTTGATAACATGAATGCTGGCTTTACATATTTACAACAAAAAGAGCAAACAAAGTTTGTAAAAGTTTTTCTTTATCACTTTCAGTTTGTCAATTGAATTGCTTGAGGACAAGCAAAGGTTTAAGCTTGGGGGAGTTGATACGTCTCCATTGTATCTACTTTTCCAAACACGTTTGCCCTTGTTTTGGACCCTAACTTGCATGATTTGAATGAAACTAACCTGGACTGACGCTGTTTTCAGCAGAATTGCCATGGTGTTATCTTTGTGCAGAAACAAAAGTTCTCGGAATGACCTGAAACTCCACGGAGATTAATTTTGGAAAATATAAAAAATATTGGCGAAATAATCAAGGCCAGGGGGCCCACACCCTATCCACAAGGGTGGGGGCGCCCCGTCCCCCTGGGCGTGCCCCCTGCCTCGTGGGCCCCCTGGATGTCCACCAACCTTAACTCCAACTCTATATATTTGCTTTCGCGGAGAAAAAAATCAGAGAGACTCTTTCATTGCGTTTTACAATACGGAGCCGCCGCTAAGCCCTAATCTCTCTCGGGAGGGCTGATCTGGAGTCCATTCGGGGCTCCGGAGAGGGGATTCGTCGCTGTTATCATCATCAACCATCCTCCATCACCAATTTCATGATGCCCACGGCCGTGCGTGAGTAATTTCATCATAGGCTTGCTGGACTTTGATTGGTTGGATGAGATTTACCATGTAATCAAGTTAGTTTTGTTAGGGTTTGATCCCTAGTATCCACTATGTTCTAGATTGATGTTGCTATGACTTTGCTATGCTTAATGCTTGTCACTAGGGCCCGAGTGCCATGATTTCAGATTTGAACCTATCATATTTTTATGAATATATGTGAGTTCTTGATCCTATCTTGCAAGGCTATAGTCACCTATTATGTGTTATGATTCGACAACCCCGAAGTGACAATAATCGGGATACATCTCGGTGATGACCGTAGTTTGGGGAGTTCATGTATTCACTATGTGTTAATGCTTTGGTCCTGTACTCTATTAAAAGGAGGCCATACTATCCCTTAGTTTCCATTAGGACCCCGCTGCCACGGGAGGGTAGGACAAAAGATGTCATGCAAGTTCTTTTCCATAAGCACGCATGACTTTATTCAGAATACATGCCTACATTACGTTGATGAACTGGAGCTAGTTCCGTGTCACCCTATGTTATAACTATTACATGAGGAATCACATCCGACATGATTATCTATCACTGATCCAATGACTACGAGCATTTCACATACTGTGCTTTGCTTATTTAATTTACCGTTGCTACTGTTACAATTACTACAAAACTGCTACTGTTACTTTTGTCACTGTTACCATTACTTCCATACTACTTTGCTACTAAATACTTTGTTGCGGATACTAAGTTATTCAGGTGTGGTTGAATTGACAACTCAACTGCTAATACTTGAGAATATTCTTTGACTCCCCTTGTGTCAAATCAATAAATTTGGGTCGAATACTCTACCCTCGAAAGCTGTTGCGATCCCCTATACTTGTGGGTTATCAAGTTATGTCGATGCAAGCTTTTACGCCGATCCAGATGACACTAAGTCTCAATCTGGATACATATTGAAAGTGGGAGCAATTAGCTAGAGTAGCTCTGTGCAGAGCATTGTAGACATAGAATATTTGCAAAATACATACGGCTCTGAATGTGACAGATCCGTTGACTAAACTTTTCTCACGAGCAAAACATGATCACACCTTAGTACTCTTTGGGTGTTAATCACATAGAAATGTGAACTAGATCATTGACTCTAGTAAACCATTTGGGTGTTAGTCACATGACAATGTGAACTATGGGTGTTTATCACATACAAATGTGAATATTGGTGTTAAATCGCATGGTGATGTGAACTAGATTATTGACTCTAGTGCAAGTGGGAGACTGAAGGAAATATGCCCTAGAGGCAATAATAAAGTTATTATTTATTTCCTTAATTCATGACAAATGTTTATAATTCATGCTAGAATTGTATTAACCGGAAACTTAGTACATGTGTGAATGCATAGACAAAACATATAGTCCCTAGTATGCTGATATGTCTCCAATGTATCTATAATTTTTTATTGTTCCATGCTATTATATTACCAGTTTTGGATGTTTATGGGCTTTACTCTACACTTTTATACCATTTTTGGGACTAACCTACTAACCGGAGGCCCAGCCAAAATTGTTGTTTTCTGCCTATTTCAGTGTTTCAAAGGAAAGGAATATCAAACGAAGTCCAAACGGAATGAAACCTTTGGGAGCGATCTTTTTGGAACAAACGCAATCCAGGAGACTTGGAGTGGACGTCAAGCAGTGAACGAGGCGGCCATGAGGGTTCCCGGCGCGCGCCCAACCCTCGTGGGCCCCTCGAGCGTCAACCGACCTACTCCTTCCTCCTATATATATCCACGTACCCCGAAAACATCCAGGGGCACCACGAAAAACTATTTCCACCGCCGCTACCTTTTGTATCCGCGAGATCCATCTTGGAGCCTTCGTCGGCGCTCTGCCGGAGGGGGACTCGACCATGGAGGGCCTCTACATCATCTCCAAGGCCTCTCCTATGAGTTGTGAGTAGTTTACCACACACCTTCAGGTCCATAGTTATTAGCTAGATGCCTTCTTCTCTCTCTTTGAATCTCAATACCATGTTCTCCTTAATTTTCTTGGAGATCTATTCGATGTAGCTCTTTCTGCGGTGTGTTTGTCGAGATCCGATGAATTGTGGGTTTATGATCAAGTTTATCTATGAGAAATATTTGAATCTCCTCTGAATTCTTTTATGTGTGATTAAGTTATCTTTGCAAGTCTCTTCGAATTATCAGTTTGGTTTGGCCTACTAGATTGATCTTTCTTGCAATGGGAGAAGTGCTTAGTGTCGGTGCAAAACCAACGGATCTCGGGTAGGGGGTCCCGAACTATGCATCTAAGGCTAATGGTAATAGGAGGCAGGGGACACGATGTTTTACCCAGGTTCGGTCCCTCTCGATGGAGGTAATACCCTACTTCCTGCTTGATTGATCTTGATGATATGAGTATTACAAGAGTTGATCTACCATGAGATCGTAGAGGCTAAACCCTAGAAGCTAGCCTAGGATTATGATTGTTGTTATCCTACGGACAAAACCCTCCAGTTTATATAGACATCGAAGGGGGCTGGGGCTACACAGAGTCGGTTACAGAGAAGGAGATCTACATATCCGAATTGCCAAGCTTGCCTTCCACACAAAGGAGAGTCCCATCCAGTGCCGCAGTTCTCACCTTCTCCGTACAATCATTCCAAACATGTCTGGAGCGGGAGGCAAGTGGATGGCCTCCTCTGTCACGGAGGAGGACATTACGAAGCTCCGGGAGGCTGGATACTTGGCCGCTGACATCGCGCACCGGCTCCCGGACGCGGGGAAGATCGTTCCGACTCCGGAACCCCACGAGAGGGTCGTGTTCCTCCCCCACTTCATCTGGGGACTGGGATTCCTCGTCCACCCATTTTTCTGAGGGCTCATGTTTTACTATGGGCTAGACTTTCATGATATGTCCCCTAATTTCATCCTCTACATCTCGGCGTTTATCGTCGTGTGCGAGGCTTTCCTCCGCATCAAGCCCCACTTTGGCCTGTGGCTGAAGATTTTCAATGTGAAGCCGAAGATAGTGGTCGGCCAGCAAGCGGAGTGCGGAGGCATCATGGTGGGCAAGATGCCCAATGTCACCTGGCTCGAAGGCTCCTATGTGGAGACTGTGAAAGGGTGGCAGTCGGGGTGGTTCTACATCACCGAGCCGCGCGACGCCAACTGGGCGGCGGCCCCTGAATTCCGATCTAGCATCCCCATGTGGCTTACCTCCTGGAAGAGGAAGGGTTTAGCCTCGGGTGCACCCGCGGAGCTGACCGGACTCCAGAACTTCATCAAAAATATGATAAGCAAGAAGATCAAGCTTGTCAATGTGGTCCAGGTCATGCTCTTTCACCGGATTCTCCCGTGCTAAAGACGGGCATTCAACATGTGGGAGTTCGATTCGGCCAAACACCAGACGTTGCGAGAGATCTTCGACACGACGCATAAAGACGTCTGGAAGGTGTTGTTCAAGGCCGCCGAAGTACCTCCTCCCTCCCCAGAGGACCTTGGCCTCAGCGCAAGGCGCCCCGCCAATCCGGTAGGCTCTCTATATTTCACGAGATGTGCCCTTCCTTAGTATGTTCGTGGGAGGAATCTAAGCCATCATACTAGTTTAACAGGACTATGTGGCGATAGCGGATTGGAACGACTGTCTGGCTTCGTTGCCTGAAGATCCAGCAACCGCTCTCCTGACGGAGATGCTAGTTTCGGCGCCCTATGAGGTAACGGAGAAGAAGGCCAAGAAGAAGGCCACGGGGACCAGAAAAAGTCTCCGGGGCAAGGTGGTCTCGGACTCATCGTCCGAAGACACCGAGGCGTACTACTCCAACGACAACGAGGAGGAGGAAGAGGAAAACCCTCTCCCCCAAACCAAGGGGGAGAAGATAAGGAAGGCCGCCCCTTTCGGGGAGGCTGAAGGGTCCAAGAAGGGAAGGGCCCTCCCTCCGGACCACTCCATAACAGCCACCTATAGCGACGAGGAGTGGCTACCCAGGGCCAAGCCCCTGGCGAAGTCGTGAGTACCGAAATACTTCTTGCATGTTTTAGTTTTATGGCTTCTTATTATGTCAAAATATGTTTGTGCAATCCGTCCAAAGCCCAAATCGACTTATCCTCCATGGATGGGTCCTTGAGATCGCCGGAGATGAACAATTATTCGCTCCCGATGACCTCCACTCCCCGGCCCACGGATGACACCGAGGTGCTATCCCAGAAGATACCGGGCAAGGGAGAGATAGTTCTGGAGATGCCTGAGGGCGAAACCCCCGATGTCGGTCTCATGGGGGGGAGATCCCCATGGATTCTCGTGAGGGGGGGCACAGCAAGCTTGGCCCCCAGCCGAATACTACGCCAGAACCTCTAGTGGTTCCGGATTCAGGCAGGTAGCCCCTCGCCAAGGGTGGCGAGCCTCCTGTGCCGATGACCTCTGTCCATCCACAGGCATCGGACAACTTGGTGGAAGCGCTTCAGAGTGCTTCCCTTGATGAAGGACACCATACTCTTATGAGTACGGTGATTGCGAAGGTTCAATCTGCCAAAAGCGGATTGACCGAAGCCTGCACCAGCCTCCTGACAGGCTTTGAGGTAAGTAATTTAAATTATGAGAAAGTATCACAGTATAGACAGTAGCCCCTGATTATCTGTTTGGTGTTGGGAAAGGAAGCCCGAACAGAGGATCAAATATTATTCCCAAGAGTCTAATCATATTATGTCTATGTGAATAAGCAGGCATCGCTGCTGGCCGCTGCGGAGGTCTCTGGACTAAGGCAGAACCTGGGGCGGGCCGAAGAAGAGCTCGGCCTCGTGAAGAGGCGGCTCGAGGAGAACAAAGGTAAATAATACCCCGTCTGAATGTTATATATATATAAAATCATTGACGCTAATAGAAGCACGATGAATTTTACTAGGGGCCACGGCCGAAGTGGCGGCCCTTAAGAAGGCACTGTTTGAGGCCAAAAACAAAGCGGCCAAGGAGTCCACCGAGTGCGAAAAACAAGAGGCTCGGGTTGATGAGGTCCGGCAAGAGCACCAGGATTTTGTCAAAAAATTCAAGTCCTTGGAGCGTGACTCCAAGACGCAAGAGTTGGAGCTTGTGAAGGCCCGTCAGAGCGCGCAGGATGCCAAGGTCGAAGCCCAGAAGGCCCTCCAGGAAATTGAGGCGGCCAAAAAGATAGTTGCGGGTAAGGCTTTCATTATGCAAAGCAAGCATGTGAAGGATACTTTCCTTTTACTTACCCGAATTTGGAGCTCTCCAGGAGCATTCGTAGATCTGCCGCACAGCATCTCTGATGCCGCAGAATTCTACTGGGATGAGGAAGGGAGCTCGAGGATAAGCTGTTTTGGTCCTAGTATATTGGGGCCGAACATCCGATGCCCTTGAGCGACCAGCTGAAGCAACTGGTCGAACTTCATGGCCGAACTGGCCATGAAGGACTTCATAGTCTGGCTGTGGCCTGGCGAGCCCCTGCCCAGCAGCTACTTCAGCCTTGTCAAGTGGATGGTGAATGCCTGTCCGTGGCTTGAAGTCATTAAGCGGTCCGTCTGCATTGAGGGTGCACGCAGGGCTTTGGCCCGTGCAAAAGTGCATTGGGGGAAGATGGACGCTGAAAAGCTAGTGACAAAGGTGCCGCCGAAGGGCAAGGAGCATCGCCACCCCGAACAATATTATGACAATGTCATTAAGGGTGCCCGCCTTGTGGCGGACGACTGTACCAAGGATGTTATATTTGAATGAATGTACTCATGTCATCCTGTAATATGAAAACGAGTTCATGTGCGCTATATGGCGCTTGTTAATTTAAAATATTACCTTATGTGCGGCCGTTTATAAATTCTTGAGAGTTGCCAGTCATCGGCTTCTGCCCCCATGTAACTAGTACTGGGGTATTCGGGATAAGTATAAACACTCTTTATCCAAATTTTTGGTCCTTTTAAGGAGGTATTTAGCGCAGCGAACAAGGCAATCGGACTATACAGCTTTATCGCTCTCACTTGGCCATAGAAGTCTGTAATTTTAAATTTTGGCGAAGCCCCTAGTATCCGGAAGGCCGGACTCGGGCGCTATACACGCCTAAATCGGACAAGGCCGATTCCTCGCCTGAAGCGGAAAAAATCTTTAAGGTGTGACCTCTCGAGTAGCGACCAGCTCTCGCCTTATCATGACAGTTAGTTTTCAGTTTTCTCTACTGAGGTGCTTGTCCAGGAGAACCGGGACACAATCGCAGCGGTTCTCCCTGTGCTACCTTAGCCGATATAGCGGAACGTAAGGTACCAAAACATAGGAGTCGGGCAAACCCAACTATTGACCCAAGACATGATTCGGAGCTGGTGCATATAGTGCTATAAGTTTGGGGTGCCGCACTGTCAAAAGTGTTCGTACTTTTCTTGCCAGGTTATGGGGTACATTGAAGCCCCTGGCAAACTGGTCATGCGAAAATGCACGGGTATAATAAATAAGCAATAGAGGAAAGGGGTAAATAAACGTAATAGTAAGCTGACGATGTACACTATTTTCCCTTGTTATTCAAATGATACGTCAAAGCATACATATACAAGTAGTGCGATAGGCAAAATAGGACTGTTTGACACATCCTGACCAGGAGTGGGCTGTATGCGGGTATGTTAAACAGGTATAATGATCATTACCAGAGACCACCTGAGGATTCCCTTGGACGCCCCAGATTCTTGTATTCTTGGAGTGTCCGTCCCGCTGTGTGTCCGATAGTCTGTCTATCGGAGGAGCCTCCCGAAGATGAGGACCTGAAAGAAAAAAAGGTGCAAAGATGCGTGGGTCCTGGGGTGGTCGAACCGCATTGTGGACCGTGTCATAATCGTGCCTCCTCCTATGCCCATGGTATTTTAAGTGTGTAATTATGTACGCGCAGCAGAAATTTCGCCGCTTATCTGGGACTAGGACGGAGGCCGAATTACTAGTCGAGCTCTGAACGTGCCGGATGATCCTGTTGCGGGGTACTCCAGACTCGCTTGACGGTGTCCGGGTTCTTTATCACCGAATGGTCTGTTTGCCTAAGAAGGTTGCTTTGTACTTCCGCCACGAGGGCCGCAGTGTGCTCCTCCGTACGGAGCGAGCGCTCTGTGTTTCCATTAACTGTTATAACCCCGCGAGGTCCTAGCTATTTGGGCTTGAGGTATGCATAATGCGGTACCACATTGAATCTGGCAAATGCGGTTCATCCGAGCAGTGCGTGATAGCCACTGCGGAAGGGGACGATGTCGAAGATTAACTCCTCGCTTCGGAAAATTTCTGGGGATCTGAAGACCACTTCCAGTGTGATTGAGCCCGTGCAACAGGCCTCCACACCGGGTATGTCACCTTTGAAAGTGGTTTTTGTGGGTTTGTTCCTCGAGGGGTCGATGCCCATTTTGCGCACTATATCCTGATAGAGCAGATTCAGGCTGCTGCCACCGTCCATGAGGACTCGTGTGAGATGGAATCCGTCGATGATAGGGTCAAGGACCAATGCGGCTGAATCGCCATGACGGATGCTGGTAGGATGGTCCCTGCGATTGAAGGTGATCAGACAAGAGGACCATGGGTTGAACTTTGTGGCGACTAGCTCCATCGCATAGACGTCCCTTAGTGCACGCTTCCGTTCCCACTTGGGAATATGGGTTTCGTAAATAATATTCACTGTTTTCACCTGGGGAGGGAATTTCTTCTGTCCTCCTGTGTTCGGCGGCCATGGCTCCTCGTCTTCATCGCTATGCATCCCCTTTTCCTTGTTTTCGGCATTCAATTCGCCGGCCTGTTTAAACACCCAACACTCTCTGTTGGTGTGTTTGGCTGGTTTATCGGGGGTGCCGTGAATTTGACATGAGCGATCAAGTATGCGTTCCAAACTGGATGAGCCCGGATTGTTTCTTTTGAATGGCTTTTTCCGCTGTCCGGATTTAGAGCCTCTGAAACCGGCATTGGCTGCCGTGTCTTTGGTGTTGTCGCCATTATTGCGACGTTTGTGTCTATTGCGTCGTGGCTTGCCGTTGCTGTCTCTGGTGTTTGAATCGCCGGGATTTTTCGGTGTGACGTTGCTACGAGCCAGCCAGCTGTCCTCGCCCACGCAGAAGCGGATCATGAGTGTCGTGAGGGCTGCCATGGATTTGGGCTTCTCTTGGCTGAGGTGCCGGGCAAGCCATTTGTCGCGGATGTTATGCTTGAAGGCTGCTAAGGCTTCAGCATCCAGACAGTCAACAATTTGGTTCTTCTTAGTTAGGAACCGAGTCCAGAATTTCCTGGCTGACTCTCTGGGCTGTTGGGTTATGTGACTTAAGTCATCAGCATCCAGTGGTCGCATGTAAATGCCCTGGAAGTTATCAAGGAATGCGTCTTCCAGATCCTCCCAACTGCCAATGGAGCTTGCTGGCAGGCTATTCAGCCAATGTCGAGCCGGTCCTTTGAGCTTAAGTGGTAGGTACTTTATGGCATGTAAGTCATCGCCGCAGGCCATGTGAATGTGTAGGAGAAAATCTTCAATCCATACCACGGGGTCTGTTGTGCGATCATATGATTCAATGTTTACGGGTTTAAACCCTTCTAGGAATTCATGATCCATAACTTCATCAGTGAAGCATAGGGGGTGTGCGGCGCCTCTATGCTGGGCTACATCCCGACGTAGTTCAAATGAATATGGTCTGTTGTATTCGGCCCGGCCAGACTTTGGTTTATTGTATCTGGCATGACGGTCATCGTCAGGTGTTGTGGCGCGCCCCCGTGATCTGTAGATCGATCTTGACTGTCCTACTTTGTTTTCCAATACATCTCGCAGGTCCTTCGTGTAGCCCCGGGCCTTAGTATTATCGTTTGATTGGCGACGGGGTGCGGTTTGGACTTCGACCTGGTATGCCGCTTTGTCTCGGCCATGGGGTAGCCGGTCAGCCGCATCATGCGCTGGTAGTGTGGGCTTTAACGCCTCCTCCTCGAGTTGAGGTAGCAGCCTGCGCTTTGGGTAACTTTTGTTAGGGCACTCAAGTCCTTATTCCTCGGCAGCCAGGACCTCGGTCCATCTATCAGTTAGTAGATCTTGATCAACTTGAAGTTGTTGCTGCTTTTTCTTCAGGCTTTTTGCAGTGGCTATAAGCCGACGCTTGAAGCGCTCCTACTCAATGGGGTCCTCAGGCACGTTGAATTCTTCGTCGCCAAGGCTCACTTCGTCTTCGGAGAGAGGCATGTAATTATCATCCTCTGATTCTCCATCAGTTGCCTGTTCTTTAGGGGTAGCTTGCCCGTCCTCTTGCTCGGCCTGCTCGAAGCCTGGCTGGGCAGGATTGTCTTCGTCTTCGGCACCATCCGGATTGTTATCTCTTGTGCTGGTATCACTATTTTTGCTATGACGGGGCTTGGAGCGGCGCCTATGACGCCGGTGCCAAGATTGCTTCTCCAAGGGGTTATCTTCCGTTGCCTCATCGCCATTGCTTCTTTGGGGGTATCCACCACATAAATATGATATGATGAGGTGGGTGTCCAGCGCCCTATAGGAAGTGGTTCCTGTTCTTCTCCTGCATCATCGTCCATACCATCGATGTCTTCGGAGTCGAAGGCAAGCACGTTGGTTAAGTCATCGACAGTGGCTATAAAGTGGGTGGTGGGTGGGGGACGAATTACTTCGTCGTCCGCTTCCCACTCGAGCCGGACATAGTTCGGCCAAGAATCTCCCAACAAGGAAAGGGACCTTAATGAGTTTAGCACATCGCCCAAGGGAGAGCGCTAAAAAATATCCGTGGCGGTGAATTCCATGACCGATGCCCAATCAGATTCGATAGGCACGGACGTACGCGGTTCGGATCCTATAGCCAGAGACGAGTCCAAGGGTCCGATGACACCACTCTCACAGGAGTTGGGATCAGTGTTTGTCTCTAACACCGATGAGTGCGCGGCCTCTGTGGCGGGGTCCATCCACCTATCCTCGGAAGGCATGATCTGCTCCGGATTGATTCCCGGTGCCGCCACAGGTGAGACCTCCCGAATACTGTCCGATGGCAGATCAAATTCATGCCTATCGTGACTGTTGGGCGCACCCGACATGGGCTCAAATCCGTCGAAGATCAAGTCTCCGCGGATATCGGCAGTATAGTTCAACCTTCCAGACCTGACCTGATGGCCAGGGGCGTAGCTATCGATCTGCTCCAGATGGCCAAGCGAGTTGGCCCGCAGTACGAAGCCACCGAATACGAAGATCTGTCTGGGAAGGAAAACCTCCTCTTGGACCGCATCGTTGAAGATGATTAAAGGAGCCATCAGGCCTTATCGTTACGACACAGTGGAACTCTCAATGCAAGCACCAATGTCGGTGTCAAAACCGGCGGATTAGGGGGTCCCGAACTGTGCGTCTAAGGCTAATGGTAACAGGAGGCAGGGGACATGATGTTTTACCCAGGTTCGGGCCCTCTCGATGGAGGTGATACCCTAATTCCTGCTTGATTGATCTTGATGATATGAGTATTACAAGAGTTGATCTACCACGAGATCATAGAGGCTAAACCCTAGAAGCTAGCCTATGATTATGATTGTTGTTTTCCTACGGACTAAACCCTCCGGTTTATATAGACACTGGAGGGGGCTAGGGCTACACAAAGTCGGTTACAGAGAAGGAGATCTACATATCCGAATTGCCAAGCTTGCCTTCCACGCAAAGGAGAGCCCCATCCGAACACGGGATGAAGTATTCAATCTTGTATCTTCATAGTCCAACATTCTAGTCAAAGTATATAGTCCGGCTGTCCGAGGACCCCTTAATCCAGGACTTCCTCACTTAGCTTTTGGTTCAATCTTGCGGTGTCCTTTCCCAGTGGCAGCAGGGGCAGCAAGGCACGTATTGTATTGTTGCCATCGAGGATAAAAAGTTGGGGTTTATATCATATTGCATGAGTTTATCCCTCTACATCATGTCATCTTTCTTAATGTATTACTCTGTTCTTATGAACTTAATACTCTAGATGCAGGCATGAGTCGGTTGATGTGTGGAGTAATAGTAGTAGATGCAGAATCGTTTCTATCTAACTGTTACGGATGTGATGCCTATATACATGATCACGCCTAGATAATCTCATAGCTATGCACTTTTCTATCAATTGCTCGATAGTAATGTGTTCACCCACCGTAATACTTATGCTATATTGAGAGAAGCCACTAGTGAAATGTATGGCCCCCGGGTCTATCTTTTATCATATAAGTTTTTCATCTATATTTTATTTGCATCTTTTACTTTCCAATCTATATCATAAAAATACCAAAAATATTTATCTTATCTTATTATCTCTATCAGATCTCACTTTCGCAAGTTACCGTGAAGGGATTGTCAACCCCTTTATTGCGTTGGTTGTGAGGTTCTTGTTTGTTTGTGTAGGTGCGTGGGACTTCTGAGGAGCCTCCTACTGGATTGATACCTTGGTTCTCAAAAACTGAGGGAAATACTTATGCTACTTTGCTGCATCACCCTTTCCTCTTCAAGGAAAACCAACACAGTGCTCAAGAGGTAGCAAGAAGGATTTCTGGCGCCGTTGCCGGGGAGGTCTTCGCTCAAGTCAAGACATACCAAGTACCCATCACAAACTCATCTCCCCCGCATTACATTATTTCCCATTTGCCTCTCGTTTTCCTCTCCCCCACTTCACCCTTGCCGTTTTATTCGCCCTCTCTTTCCCTTTCTCCACTCTCTTTCGCTTGACTTTTTGTTTGCTTGTGTGTTGGATTGCTTGTCACGATGGCTCAAGATAATGCCAAATTGTGTGACTTTTCCAATACCAACACTAATGATTTCCTTAGCACTCCGATTACTCCTCTTAATGATGTCGAATCTTGTGAAATCAATGCTGCTTTGCTCAATCTTGTTATGAAAGATCAATTCTTCGGCCTTCCTAGTGAAGATGTCGCTACTCATCTAAACAACTTTGTTGATTTGTGTGCTATGCAAAAGAATAAAGATATGGATAATGATGTTGTTAAATTGAAGTTATTTCCATTTTCACTTAGAGATCGTGCTAAAACTTGGTTTTCATCTTTGCCTAAGAATAGTATTGATTCATGGAATAAATGCAAAGATGCTTTTATCTCTAAGTATTTTCCTCCCGCTAAGATCATCTCTCTTGGGAATGATATTATGAATTTTAGACAACTTGATCATGAGCATGTTGCCCAATCTTGGGAAAGAATGAAATTAATGATTCACAATTGCCCTATTGATAACCCACAAGTGTAGGGGATCGCAACAGCTTTCGAGGGTAGAGTATTCAACACTAATTTATTGATTCGACACAAGGGGAGCCAAAGAGTATTCTTAAGTATTAGCACTTGAGTTGTCAATTCAACCACACGTGGATAACTTAGTATCTACAGCATAGTATTTAGTAGCAAAGTAGTATGATAGTAATGGTAACAGTGGCAAAAGTAAAGATAGCAGTTTTGTAGTAATTGTAATAGTTGCAATGGAAAAGTAAATAAGAGAAGCACAATATGTGAAAAGCTCATAGGCATTGGATCAGTGATGGATAATTATGTCGGATGCGATTCCTCATGTAATAGCTATAACATAGAGTGACATAGAACTAGCTCCAGTTCATCAATGTAATGTAGGCATGTATTCCGAATATAGTCATACGTGCTTATGGAAAAGAACTTGCATGACATCTTTTGTCCTACCCTCCCGTGGCAGCGGGGTCCTAGTGGAAATTAAGGGATATTAAGGCCTCCTTTTAATAGAGAACCGGAACAAAGCATTAGCACATAGTGAATACATGAACTCCTCAAACTACGGTCATCATCGAGAAGTATCCCGATTATTGTCACTTTGGGGTTGTCGGATCATAACACATAATAGATGACTATAGACTTGCAAGATAGGATCAAGAACTCACATATATTCATGATAACATAATAGGTTCAGATCTGAAATCATGACACTCGGGCCCTAGTGACAAGCATTAAGCATAGCAAAGTCATAGCAACATCAATCTCAGAACATAGTGGATACTAGGGATCAAACCATAACAAAACTAACTTGATTACATGGTAAATCTCATCCAACCCATTTATACGTCTCCAACGTATCTATAATTTATGAAGCATTCATGCTATATTATTATCTGTTTTGAATGATTATGGGATTTATTATCCACTTCTATATTATTTTTGGGACTAACCTATTAACCGAAGGCCCAGCCCAGATTTGTTGTTTTATGCCTATTTCAGTGTTTCAAGGAAAAGGAATATCAGACGAAGTCGAAATGGAACGAAATCAACTGGAGAAGTTATTTTTCTAAGGAAAGCCACCGGATAGACTTGGACTCTACGTTAGAAGATACGGGAGCTGGCCATGAGGGTGGGGGGTGCGCCCACCCCCCTAGGGCGCGCCCCCTGCCTCGTGGGGCCCCCGAAGCTCCACCGACGTACCCCTTACACCCATATATACCTATGTACCCTAAAACTTCCAGAAGAGAAGATAGACTAGGAGTTCCGCTGCCGCAAGCCTCTGTAGCCACCAAAAACCTCTCAGGAGCCCTTCCCGACACCCCGCCAGAGGGGGGATCCTTTGTCGGTGACCATCTTCATCATCCCGGCGCTATCCATGACGAGGAGGGAGTAGTTCACCCTCGAGGCTGAGGGTATGTACCAATAGCTATGTGTTTGATCTCTCTCTCTCTCTCTCTTGTGTTCTCTCTCGTGTTCCCTCTATGGCACGATCTTGATGTATCCCGAGCTTTGCTATTGTAGTTGGATCTTATGATGTTTCTCCCCCTCTACTCTCTTGTGATGAATTGAGTTTCCCCTTTGAAGTTATCTTATCGGATTGAGTCTTTTATGAGAACACTTGATGTATGTCTTGTGTGGGATAACCATGGTGACAATGGGTTATTCTATTGATCCACTTGATGTATGTTTTGGTGATCAACTTGCGGGTTTCATGACATTGGGAACCAATGCATAGGGGTTGGCACACGTTCTTGACTCTCCGGTAGTAGCTCTGGGCACTCTTTGAAGTACTTTTATGTTGGTTGGATGAATCTGAGAATGTGTGATGCATATCGTATAATCATGCCCATGGATACTTGAGGTGACAATGGAGTATCTAGGTGACATTAGGGTTTTGGTTGATTTGTGTCTTAAGGTGTTATTCTAGTATGTACTCTTTTATAGATTGATCCGAAAGAATAACTTTGAGGTGGTTTCGTACCCTACCATAATCTCTTCGTTCGTTCTCCGCTATTAGTGTCTTTGGAGTGACTCTTTGTTGCATGTTGAGGGATTGTTATATGATCTATCTATGTTATTATTGTTGAGAGAACTTGCACTAGTGAAAGTATGAACCCTAGGCCTTGTTTCCTATCATTGCAATACCGTTTACGCTCACTTTTATCGCTTGTTACCTTGCTGTTTTTATTATTTCAGATTACAAAAACCTATATCTACTATCTATTTTGCACTTGTATCTTCATCTCTTCGCCGAACTAGTGCACCTGTACAATTTACCATTGTATTGGGTGTGTTCGGGACACAAGAGGCTCTTTGTTATTTGGTTGCAGGGCTGTTTGAGAGACACCATCTTCATCCTACGCCTCCTACGGATTGATAAACCTTAGGTTATCCACTTGAGGTAAATTTGTTACTGTCCTACAAACCTGTGCACTTGCAGGCCCAACAACGTCTACAAGAAAAAGGTTGTGTAGTAGACATCACCCATCACCGTCCAGCAAGCCTACGATGGAATTACTCATGAACAACAGTGAGCATCATGAAATTGGTGATGGAGGATGGTTGATGATGACCACAGTGACAAATCCCCCTCTCCGGAGCCCCGAACGGACTCCAGATCAGCCCTCCCGAGAGAGATTAGGGCTTGGCGGCGGCTCCATACCATAAAACACGATGAAACTTTCTCTCTGATTATTTTCTCCATGAAACAGAATATAAAGAGTTGGAGTTGAGGTCGGTGGAGCATCAGGGGGGGCATGAGATAGGGGGCATGCCCCCATCCTCATGGACAGGGTGTGGGACCCCTGGCGTTGATTCTTTCGCCAGCATTTTTTATATTTTCCAAAAGATATCTCTGTGGATTTTCAGGTCATTCCGAGAACTTTTGTTTTCTACACAATAAACAACACCATGGCAGTTCTGCTGAAAACAGCGTCAGTCCGGGTTAGTTTCATTCAAATCATGCAAGTTAGAGTCCAAAACAAGGGCAAAAGTGTTTGGAAAAGTAGATACATTGGAGACGTATCAACTCCCCCAAGCTTAAACCTTTGCTTATCCTCAAGCAATTCAGTTGATAAACTGAAAGTGATAAAGAAAAACTTTTACAAACTCTGTTTGCTCTTGTTGTTGTAAATATGTAAAGCCAGCATTCAAGTTTTCAGTAAAGATTATGAACTAACCATATTCACAATAACAATTAGGTCTCACATTTACTCATATCAATGGCATAATCAGCTAGCGAGCAATAATAATAAATCTCGGATGACAACACTTTCTCAAAACAGTCATAATATGATATAACAAGATGGTAACTCGCTAGCCCTTTCTGAGACCGCAAAACATAAATGCCGATCACCTTTAAAGATCAAGGACTGACTAAACATTGTAATTCATGGTAAAAGAGATCCAGTCATGTCATACCCAATATAAACTAATAGTAATGAATGCAAATGACAGTGTGCTCTCCAGCGGGTGCTTTTTAATAAGAGGGATGATGAGTCAAAATAAAAGTAAATAGATAGGCCCTTCGCAGAGGGAAGCATGGATTTGTAGAGGTGCCAGAGCTCGATTTAAAATAGATATGAATAACATTTTGAGCGGACTACTTTCACTGTCAACGCAACAACTATGAGATGGAGATATTTTCCATGCTACATACATTATAGGCGGTTCCCAAATGGAATGGTAAAAGTTTGTACTCCCCCACCACCAACAAGCATCAATCCATGGCTTGCTTGAAACAACGAATGCCTCCAACTAACAAAAGCCCTGGGGGAGTTTTGTTTAATTATATTGATTTTCTTTGATCTTTTTGATCATGGGACTGGGCATCCCAGTTACCAACCATTTTCTCGTGAATGAGGAGCGGAGTCTACTCCTCTTGAGAATAACCCACCTAGCATGGAAGATACAGACAACCCTAATTGAAACATGCGTTGCTCGAGCATACAAAACAAAATTTCATTTGAAGGTTTGGAGTTTGGCACATACAAATTTACTTGGAACGGCAGGTAGATACCGCATATAGGAAGGTATGGTGGACTCATATGGAACAACTTTGGGATTTATGGAGTTTGGATGCACAAGCAGTATTCCCGCTTAGTACAAGTGAAGGCTAGCAAAAGACTGGGAAGCGACCAACTGAGAGAGCGACAACAGTCATGAACATGCATTAAAATTAATTTACACCAAGTACAAGCATGAGTAGGATATAATCCACTATGAACATAAATATTGTGAATGCTATGTTGATTTGTTTTCAACTACATGCGTGAACATGTGCCAAGTAGAGTCACTCAATTCATTCAATGGAGGATACCATCCCATCATAGCACATCATAATCATTTTAATAGCATGTTGGCATGCAAGTGAAACCATTATAAATCATAGCTAATTAAGCATGGCACAAGTAACTATAATATCTAAATGTCATTGCAAATATGTTTACTTCATAATAGGCTGAATCAGGAAGGATGAACTCATCATATTTACAAAAACAAGAGAGGTCGAGTTCATACCAGCTTTTCTCATCTCAATTAGTCCATCATATATCGTCATTATTGCCTTTCACTTGCACGACCGAATGATGTGTATAATAATAATAGTGCACGTGCATTGGACTAAGCTGGAATCTGCAAGCATTCAATCCAAGAGAGAAGCAAGTAATATGGGCTCTAAGTTAAATCAACAATCATGCATATGAGAGCCACTAAACATTTTCAATATGGTCTTCTACTCTTGACCCCCAAAGGAAATAAAAGAAATAAAACTATTTACACGGGAAAGCTCCCAACAAGTAAAAGAAGAACGAGAAATCTTTTTGGGTTTCCTTTTTAATTACTATTACAAGCATGGAAATTAAAATAACTAATTTTTTTAGGTTTTTTGTTAAGGTTTATCAAACACACAAGAAGAAAGCTAGAAAAAGAAATTATACTAGCATGGATAATACAATGAAAGAGTATGAGCACGGACAACTAGAATAGTGTGTGAACATGAATGTAAAGTCGGTGAGAAATACTTCCTCCGCCAAGCTTAGGCTTTTGGCCTAAGTTGGTCTATTGCCAAGGATAGCCTGGCTGATATCCGTAGTTATAACTGGGGTCGTACTGAGATGCAGCAGCAAATGCATCCCGAGCTGCGGCATGTTGGCGAGCCGCCTCCGCTCTCCCCTCGTGTTCAGCTGCCTCCTCCCAAGTAACAACATATCTTTGTTTTGCCTGGTAATCAAAAAGGGAAGGAGTAGGGAGAGTAACATGGACAGAGCTATGTCTGTCAAAGATTAGTTGATACTGGAGGAATTGTTCATTCCTCAAAAGAAAACAATGTTTGACCATCACGTCGTTATCTAAATAAGCAGGAAGCAACTCCATATCCCCCTCTCGTGGGGCTATAGCAAGATAATTAGCAACACGGGTCGCATAAATCCCTCCAAATAAATCTCCAGACATACCATTATTATGCAACCTACGTGCAACTATTGCCCCCTAGCTGTAATCTTTATTACCTAACATAGTACTCTTGAGGACACAAAGATTGGGGACACACATGTGACATGCTTCATCTTTACCGTTAATGCATCTACCAATGAAGAGTGCAAAATAATGTATAGCAAGAAAATGAATGCTCCCTATGGTAGCTTGTGCTATATCCCTAGATTCTCCTACAGTAATACTAGCAAGAAAGTCTTTGTATTCAGATCTGTGGGGGTCAATAACATTGCCCCACTGCGGGAGTTTGCAAGAAGTTGTAAAATCTTCTAAGTCCATGGTGTAAGATTTATCATAAATATCAAATAGGATACTCTGAGAATTACGTGAAGATATATATTTAAACCTTCTTACGAATGAATCAGTCAATTGATAGTACTGAGGACACTTATCTTGTAAGAAGTCCTCATGGTCAGCATTACGCACATATGCGTCAAATTCATCCTTAATGCCTGCTTTGACCATAAACTCGTCTGATGGTTGTTGTGGTCCTAAGACTGACAGTAGAGAGGGGGGTAGGTATGGAGAGGCAAGATCTCATCTATGGCGAAGGTGTACACACGAGGTTTACGAGTTCAGGCCCTTCTCGGTGGAAGTAACAGCCTTACGTCTCGGTGCCCGGAGGCGGTCGATTGGATTATTTGTGTCATGTTACAGGGGGTGTGAACCCTTGTGCCAGAGGAGGGGGGTGGCTTATATGGAGTACGCTAGGACCTCCACCGCCCTCCATTACAAGGGACTTAATGTACATAAAGTGGGGGTGTTACTGGTAACGCCAGTCTTAAGTGCTATTAATGACCTTAAAGACTATAGAGTGAACGCCTGCCTGTTGTAATGCTGAGTAACTCCTGGTCTTTGGTAAGTCGAGTTATTCTCTGGATGGTCGAGTGACAGTAGGGAGGAGGACTCACGAGTGGCATGACTGTCAAGTGGATTGCACTCGACATCTTCGACCGAGGGTCTCTTGCTGCCTCTAGGACTTCTTATCTTCTTGGGTAGTGACCTTGGGTAGGACATATAGGTCAGGCCTATGACCCTACCCCAGGTCTGTATCCTCATCAATGGCCACTCACAAGCTCGCACTTCAGCATCCCTTGGTGGTTCCTCGTCTTGCCCACGCATAGCACGCCTGGGTCCTTTGTTTGTTGAGGAACCACCTTGATACATTCTCCTAGACATATTTCTTTTTATGAAAAATTTCTAAAAAATTTAGTAACTTCAAATAAAAGTGAATAAAACTAAACAAGATTGGTAGCAACTACTCCTACAAGTGCCTAGAGCCTATATCATGCATTAGAATTACTTGGGACCTCATAAATTTTACATGCAAGCTCAAGAACAAGGTCATCTATGCAGCAAAATTTTGCAATGAATAAAGCACAAGAACAAAAACTAATTGGATCAATGGAGGAGTCACATACCAAGCAATAATCTCCCAAAGCAGTTTTGTGAATGGAGCTTTGAGGAAGGAGATCAAAAATCACAGCAAAATGATCTAGAACTCGTGCTTGAGCTGGATGGGAATTTTGTTGGGAAGAAGATGGAGTGTGTGGGTGCAGGAATAAGTGGAGGGGGGCCACCATGGGCCCATGAGATAGGGGGCGCGCCCAGGGAGTGTGGGCGCGCCCTCCACCCTCGTGGCCAGGTGCTTTTCCCCCTTCAGTGTTTTCAATGCCTGAAATCCTCAAATATTCCATAAAAAATCATACTAAATTTTCAGGGCATTTGGAGCACTTTTATTTTCAGGATATTTTTTATTGCACGGATAATTCAGAAAGGAGACAGATAATACTATTTTTGCTTTATTTATTCTAAATAACAGAAAGTAAAAAGAGGGTACAGAAGGTTGTGCCTTCTAGTTTCATCCATCTCATGATCATCAAAATGAATCCACTAACAAGGTTGATCAAGTCTTGTTTACAAACTTATTCCGAATAACACGGAACCGGAGAAATTTTGAATAACACTAGGTTACCTCAACTGGGATATGAACATCCCCAACAATAAGAATATCATACTTTTTCTTGATAGTAGGAAGAGGAAATTCAACACCTCCAATAATGATAGTTGGAACTTTTCCAATAGAACTGATGCTATGAATTTGAGATTGTTTCCTCAGAAAGTGTACTGTATGCTCATTACCATTAAGATGAAAAGTGACATTGCCTTTGTTGCAATCAATAACAGCCCCTGCAGTATTCAAAAAGGGTCTACCAAGGATAATCGACATACTATCATCCTCAGGAATATCAACAATAACAAAGTCCGTTAGGATAGTGACATTTGCAACCACAACAGGCACATCCTCACAAATACCGACAGGTATAGCAGTTGATTTATCGGCCATTTGCAAAGATATTTTAGTAGGTGTCAACTTATTCAATTCAAGTCTATGATATAAAGAGAGAGGCATAACACTAACACTGGCTCCAAGATCACATTAAGCAGTTTTAACATAATTTCTTTTAATGGAGCATGGTATAGTTGGTACCCCTGGGTCTCCAAGTTTCTTTGGTATTCCACCTTTAAAAGTATAATTAGCAAGCATGGTGGAAATTTTAGCTTCTAGTATCTTTCTTTTATTTGTAATGATATCCTTCATATACTTAGCATAAGGATTTACTTTAAGCATATCAGTTAAGCGCATAAGTAAGAAGATAGGTCTATCATTTCAGCAAAGCGCTCAAAATCCTCATCATCCTTTGTCTTAGATGGTTTAGGAGGAAAGGGCATGGGTTTCTAAACCCATGGTTCTCTTTCTCTACCGTGCTTCCTAGCAACAAAATCTCTCTTATCATACCGTTGATTCTTTGATTGTGGGTTATCGAGATCAACAGTAGGTTCAATCTCTACATCATTTTTATTGCTAGGTTGAGCATCAACATGAACATTATCATTAACATTATCACTAGGTTCATGTTCATCACCTGATTGTGTTTCAACATCAGAAATAGAAATATCATTGGGATTCACAGGTGTGTCTACAACAGGTTCACTAGAAGATGCAAAGTCCTATCGTTTTTCTTTTTCTTCTATTTGGAAGAACTAGGTGCTTCTAAGTTATTTCTCTAAGAATCTTGCTCGATTCTCTTCAGGTGGCCTTCAGGATACAAAGGTTCCTGAGTCATTCTACCAGTTCTAGTAGCCACTCTAACAGCAAAGTCATGTTTATTATTTAATTCATCGAGAAAATCACTTTGAGCTTTAAGTACTTGTTTAGCTTGAGTGGTAACCATAGAACCGTATTTGCTAATGAGTTTAAGTTCACCTTTAACTCTAGCCATATACTCACTCAAGCGTCCTATCTCGAAAGCATTATTCTTTATTCTCTACCGACATAAGCATTAAAACTTTCTTGTCTAGCCATAAAGTCGTCAAATTCATCTAAGCATGGGCTATGAAATTTAGTAGACGGGATTGCAACTTTATCATATCTATAGAGAGAATTTACCTTTACTACCTGTGTCGGGCTATCAAGACAATGTGTTTCTTCGACAGGCGGTATATTAAGACCATGTATTTCTTCAATAGGAGGTAAATTCTTAACATCTTCAGCTTTAATACCTTTTTCTTTCATTGATTTCTTTGCCTCTTGCATATCTTCAGGACTGAGAAATAGAACACCCCTCTTCTTCGGTGATGGTTTAGGAATAGGCTCAGGAGTTGGCTCAATTGGCTAAGGAATTGCCTCAAGAATTGGCTTAGGAAGAGTCCAATTATTTTCATTAGTCAACATATTATTCAATAAATATTCAGCTTGGTCGACTGTTCTTTCCCTGAAAACACAACTAGCACAACTATCCAAGTAGTCCTTGGAAGCATCGGCTAGTCAATTATAAAAGATATCAAGTATTTCATTTTTCTTAAGAGGATGATCAGGCAAAGCATTAAGTAACCGGAGAATCCTCCCCCAAGCTTGTGGGAGATTCTCTTCTTTCATTTGCACAAAATTATATATTTCTCGCAAGGCAGCTTGTTTCTTATGAGCAGGGAAATATTTAGCAGAGAAGTAATAAACCATATCCTGGGGACTACACACACAACTAGGATCAAGAGAATTAAACCAATTCTTAGCATAACCCTTTAACAAGAAAGGAAATATCTTAAGGATATAATAATCGCGAGACTTCTCATCATTAGTAAATAGGGTGGCTATATCATTCAACTTGGTAAGATGTGCCACAATAGTTTCAAATTCATAGCCATAAAAAGGATCAGATTCAACCAAATTAATTATTTCAGGATCAACAGAGAATTCATAATCCTTATTAGTAACACAGATATGTGAAGTGGAAAAAGCGGGGTCAGGTTTCATTCTAGCATTAAGAGATTGCTGCTTACATTTAGCTAATAACTTCTTAAGATCATATCTATGTTTGCAAGCAAAAATAGCTCTAGCAGCTTCCTCATTCATAACATAACCCTCAGGAACAACATGTAATTCATAATCAGGGGGAGAACTTTCATCATCACTATCATCAATAATAACATCTTCAATAATTTCATTCTCTCTAACCCTAGCAAGTTGTTCATCAAGAAATTCACCTAATGGCAAAGTAGTATCACACACAGAAGTAGTTTCATCATAAGTGTCATGCATAGTAGAAGTGGCATCATCGATAACATGCGACATATCAGAATTCATAGCAGTAGCAGGTTTAGGTGTTGCCAGCTGACTCAAAAAGGAAGGAGAATGTAGTGCAGAGCTAGATGGCAGTTCCTACCTCCCCTCGTAGTTGAGGGAAAAATCGTGGTTCTTTCGTCTTTCGAGTTCCTCATAGTGATCAACAGATATAAATCCCAAGTGACTTAGATAATAGAGCTATGCTCCTTGGCAACGGCGCCAGAAATTAGTCTTGATAACCCCCAAGTGTAGGGGATCGCAACAACTTTCGAGGGTAGAGTATTCAACCCAAATTTATTGATTCGACACAAGGGGAGCCAAAGAATATTCTTAAGTATTAACAGTTGAGTTGTCAATTCAACCACACCTGGATAACTTAGTATCTGCAGCAAAGTATTTAGTAGCAAAGTAGTATGATAGTAATGGTAACAGTGGCAAAAGTAAAGATAGCAGTTTTGTAGTAATTGTAACAGTAGCAACGGAAAAGTAAATAAGCGAAGCACAATATGTGAAAAACTCGTAGGCATTGGATTGGTGATGGATAATTATGTCGGATGTGATTCCTCATGTAATAGCTATAACATAGGGTGACACAGAACTAGTTCCAGTTCATCAATGTAATGTAGTCATGTATTCCAAATATAGTCATACGTGCTTATGGAAAAGAGCTTGCATGACATCTTTTGTCCTACCCTCCCGTGGCAGCGGGGTCCTAGTGGAAACTAAGGGATATTAAGGCCTCCTTTTAATAGAGAACCGGAACAAAGCATTAGCACACAGTGAATACATGAACTCCTCAAACTATGGTCATCACCGAGAAGTATCCCGATTATTGTCACTTCGGGGTTGTCGAATCATCTCTACTCCTAATGGAGCAGTTGGTGAATAGTCTCCATGGTTTATTTTCGCTAGATTTTTTCGTATCTCCTCCCACCACCCCCTCCCATCCTGGTCCATCAGTTTATTTTTCTCTCCACTCTTTATCACAACCAGGACTTTCCTAACGTATAACAAATCATGGATCTAACTTCCTTAAATTATTCATATCAATCGATTCCTTTTATTGGTTCAATTTGTCTTAGGAAACAAATAACAAATTTTTAAGAAACAAATAATAGATTTGAATCTAACTTTCCTAACTTATCTAAATCAATCGATTTCTCTCATTAGTGAAATTTGTTTTAGGAAACAAATAACAGACACGTCACAAACTTTCCTCCCAATAAATAGTTTCTTAACATTTGCAAACTTGCCTAATCAGACACATCTCAAACGGGCAGGTACTGATATCATGTTACCAAACAATAAAACCCCATTTGCATAGAAATCAGTTCAAAGTCCTAACTTTCCTAAATTTTTACCTTTCCTTGATAACATCCAATATTTCCTATATTTTCCACCTATTGAAGGAAATCACCCCTCCATCGATATTAGAATTTTTTGGAATGAGATCTCCGGGTTATGATTTTTTTGCGATTCTTTCCAATTGTGACCTCTCCTTCCGCTCCGGCTCCTTCTCGCATAATCACCTCCACCACAGTCAGCTGACGCCACCCTAGACATCTTGCCTCTCCACACCTTCTCCGCCACCTCCTCCTCATACTCCATTGACAATACCTCCGCCACATTTGTCCACGGCGGTGTCGAGGGCATGGCGCAATAGCGTACCAGTGGTAGAGAGGCGCATAGCAGTAGGCGAGGCGAGCGGCCGACGGTGGAGGACAGAGATGCGGCTGGCGTTGCTGAGGGGGCGGCCGGCAGAAGATGGCCGCGACAGGAGGAGGCGCGAGGTAGGGGCGCGACAGCGGGGCGAGCGAAGGGATAGGCGGCAGCAGACGGGGCGAGCGCAGCCAGCGAGAGTGTGACATGTGGCCAGGGTGTGCGTCGCGCGGGGCACAGTGGTGCGATGGCTGTGGCAAGCATGATGGCAACGGCAGGCGCGACAGACGCGGTGTGGCACGTGCGTGGGCATGGAGAGCCAGAGAGGGAGTGGCCCCACGGGCACGGAAGAAGAGCTGAAGGCTCGGGCATTGGCGCGCATAGGTGCGGGCATGTGCCATAGGGGTAATCCGAGGAGCTCAGTGGCTACCCCTGCAATGGCCATGGCGGACGGCGGTTCTCAGCCACGGCGAAATACCTAACGAGAGCAAACAAGAGGGGAAACTGGGGAAAGGCAAGAGGAGATCAGGACGGTGTTAATGGCCTCCTAGGGGAAGACATGGGAGCTCGGGGCGGCGTGGATCAAACGGCAATGTCGCGGTGGCCGAAAGTTGAGGAAGACGGCAACGACGTCGATCTGGGGGTGTTGGACTTGATCTCATTGGCGCAGACAAAGTAGCGGAGGCATTCAGAAATCCTCGACAAGCTCCTAGCCAGCAGGGAGGGTAGTGGTCGTGTGGACGGGATCGGTCATGGTGGCCGTGGCATCTGACTTCGTCCAGATCACTGGGATCGAGCGAGCGAGGAGGAGAAGTGGATCTCGGAGGGTGCGTCGAGGAGGAGTGAGGCCATGGGGGCAGGGGAGGCAGGGCGTCACCCTTATCCATTCCCCTTCGATGCCATCGAGGTGGTCGGGCGGGAGCCCGGCTTTGTAGCGACGGGCTCGGGGAACAGGAGAAGACGACCGTGTGGGGACTGGAACACTGGGTCGGTTCGGTGGCAAGGCCCGGGGGGTAGGGGAATCCCCTTTTTCATCGTCCTTTTGGTTTTTAATGTATTCTAATCAGTTTCTCCTTTTTAACACCGTTTTCTATTTATTCTTATATCAACTAAATGGATTTTGTTAATTGTGAAACTATGCACACAATTTGAGCACAATATTTTTAGGTGGCACAAAAAGTTTGGGCCCAAAATGAAATACATAAAATTAGGTTTATATTTAATTGGTTATTTTAACTAGTGTTGGACCTCTTATTAATTTGACAAGATTTAATTTTTGGGTCAAATAATGTTGGGCTCAACATGTCAAAGATCAGTGGAATTTATAGAATATGCTGAACATTTTAGTTTTACTGTTTGACGAAATAATTTATTTGACTTTATTTTAAATTTGAATTGGGCTTTCATTTTTATCAAGTGGCAGTTTGGCTTAGCAAGCCTGATGACATTGCATCATTAGGGGGAGGTCACTTTAGCTAACGACTTGAGGTGTTACATAATCTTCCCATTTCTGAAATTTCATTGTTAAATGATTGGGGAATATATCACACTATCCATTAGTTCAGTCAAGCTCACCACAAGTCCACACATTATTGCCAATTGAGTAAGTATTATTGGCGGGGAGAATAGGCTATGTGTGTGTGTGTGTGTGTTAGAGAGAGAGAGGGAGAGAGAGTGAGGAAGAGGGAGGGGGGAGAGTGTGTGTGTGTGTGTGTGTGAGGATTTGATGGTAAAAAAGGTCGCCAATGTCGTAATATTGAACTCTTAAAGTTAATGTGGCCCCATTGCAACGCATGAGCGTTCTGCTAGTAACACGTAATAGGTGACTATAGACTTGCAAGATAGGATCAAGAACTCACATACATTCATGAAAACATAATAGGTTCAGATCTAAAATCATGGCACTCGGGCCCTAGTGACAAGCATTAAGCATAGCAAAGTCGTAGCAACATAAATCTCAGAACATAGTGGATACTAGGGATCAAACCCTAACAAAACTAACTTGAATACATGGTAAATCTCATCCAACACCCTCCAGCAAGCCTACGATGGAATTACTCACGTACGGCGGTGAGCATCACGAAATTGGTGATGGGGGATGGTTGATGATGATGAAGGTGATGAATCCCCCCTCTCCGGAGCCCCGAACGGACTCCAGATCAGCCCTCCAGAGAGAGATTAGGGCTTGGCGGTGGCTCCATATCGTAAAACACGATGAAACTTTATCTCTGATTTTTTTCTCCGCAAAACAGAATATATAGAGTTGGAGTTGAGGTCGGTGAAGCATCAGGGGGGCCACGAGACAGGGGGGCATGCCCAGGGGGGAGGGCGCGCCCCCACCCTCATGGACCAGGTGTGGGCCCCCTGGCCTTGATTCTTTTGCCGGTATTTTTTATATTTTCCAAAAGTTATCTCCGTGGATTTTCAGGTCATTCCGAGAACTTTTGTTTTCTGCATAATAATCAACACCATGGCAGTTCTATTGAAAACAGCGTCAGTCCGGGTTAGTTTCATTCAAATCATGCAAGTTAGAGTCCAAAACAAGGGCAAAAGAGTTTGGAAAAGTAGATACATTGGATACGTATCACCTACCCATGGTTTGAACTTATGGAGGATCATACAAAAATTTTATGCCGGATTGAATTTTGCTTCTAGAAATCTTTTAGATTCGGCCGCGGGAGGCACTTTTATGGAAATCACCTTAGGATAAGCTACTAAACTCCTTGGTAACATTATGGCTAATTATTCTCAATGGCACACCGAAAGATCTACTAGTAAAAAAGTGCATGCTATAGAAGAAATTAATGTTTTGAGTGGAAAGATGGATGAACTTATGAAATAGTTTGCTACTAAGAGTGCTCCTATTGATCCCAATGATATGCCTTTGTCTACCTTTATTGAGAATAATAATGAATCTTTGGATGTGAATTTTGTTGGTACGAATAATTTTGGTAACAATGCTTATAGAGGAAACTTTAATCCTAGACCGTTCCCTAGTAATTCCTCTAATAATTATGGTAATTCCTACAACAACTCTTATGGAAATTTTAATAAGATGCCCTCTGATTTTGAGAATAGCATTAAAGAATTTATGATCTCTCAAAAGAATTTTAATACTTTGCTTGAAGAAAAATTGCTTAAAGTTGATGATTTGGCTAGGAACGTGGATAGGCTTTCGCTTGATGTTGATTCTTTGAAACTTAGATCTATTCCACCTAAGCATGATATCAATGAGTCTCTCAAAGCCATGAGAATTTCCATTGATGAGTGCAAAGAAATAACCGCTAGGCTACGCTAAGAAAGATTGCTTTGTAAAAGCGTGTTCCTCTAGTTTCCATGAAAATAATGATGAAGATCTAAAATTTATTGAAGTATCTCCTATTAAATCCTTGTTCAATATGAGTCTTGATAATGATGGGACTGGATATGAGTCAACTTTAGTTAAAAAGTGTCCCAACAATTCGGAGTTTTTAGATCTTGATGCTAAATTTGCTAAAAGTGGGATTGGAGAGGTCAAGACCTTAAATAGCATAGAACCCACTACTATGGATTTCAAGGAATTTAATTATGATAATTGTTCTTTAATAGATTGTATTTCCTTGTTGCAATCCGCATTGAATTATCCTCATGCTTACAGTCAAAATAAATCTTTTACTAAACATATTGTTGATGCCTTGATGCAATTGTATGAAGAAAAACTTAATTTGCAAGTTTCTATACCTAGAAAACTTTATGATGAGTGGGAACCTACTATAAAGATTTAAATTAAAGATCATGAGTGCTATGCTTTATGTGATTTGGGTGCTAGTGTTTCCACAATTCCGAAAACTTTATGTGATGTTCTAGGTTTCCATGATTTTGATGATTTCTCTTTAAATTTGCACCTTGCGGATTCCACCATTAAGAAACCTATGGGAAGGATCAATGATGTTTTTATTGTTGCAAATAGGAATTATGTGGCCGTAGATTTTATCGTTCTTGATATAGATTGCAATCTTTCATGTCCTATTATTCTTGGTAGATCATTCCTGTGCAGTTATTGATGTGAAGGAAGGGAATATTAGATTACAATTTCCATTAAGGAAAGGCATGGAACACTTTCCAAGAAAGAAAGTGAAATTACCTTATGAATCTATCATGCGAGCTACTTATGAATTGAATGCCAAAGATGGCACAACTTAGATCTATTCTCGCTTTTATGCCTAGCTAGGGGCGTTAAACGATAGCGCTTGTTGGGAGGCAACCCAATTTTATTTTTGTTTATTGTCTTTTGCTTCTGTTTAGTAATAAATATTTCATCTAGATTCTGTTTAGATGTGTTTTCATGTTTTAATTAGTGTTTGTGCCATGTAGAACCTATAGGATAACCTACGGTAATAGTTAATTTGATTCTGCTGAAAAACAGAAACTTTTGCACGCACGAAAATAATTTTACTAATTCAAAGAAACGTGCTTTTGCGTCGATTCTTTTTTCTGCAGATCAATATACAAATTACCCAGGACTTCCTATTTTTGTAGGAGTTTTAGAGTTCCAGAAGTATTCAAAAGTTACAGATTGCTACAGACTGTTCTGTTTTTGACAGATTCTGTTTTTTCATGTGTTGTTTGCTTATTTTGATGCATCTATGGCTAGTATCGGGGTGTATGAACCATAGAGAAGTTGGAATACAGTAGTTTTAACACCAATATAAATGAAGAATGAGATCATTACAATAACTTATGTGGTGGTTTTATTTTCTTGCACTAACGGAACTTATGAGATTTCCTGTTGAGTTTTGTGTTGTGAAGTTTTCAAGTTTTGGGTAAAGATTTGATGGACTATGGAATAAGGAGTGGCAAGAGCCTAAGCTTGGGGATGCCCATGGCACCCGAAGATATTCAAGGACAACCAAAAGCCTAAGCTTGGGGATGCATCGTCAGGCATCCCCTCTTTCGTCTTTGTTTATCGGTAACTTTACTTAGAGCTATATTTTTATTCGCCACATGATATGTGTTTTGCTTGGAGCATCTTGTATGATATTGGTCTTTGATTTTTAGTTTACCACAATCATCCTTGCTGTACACACCTTTTGGGAGAGACCCACATGATTTATAATTTATTAGAATACTCTATGTGCTTCACTTATATCTTTTGAGCTAGATAGTTTTGCTCTAGTACTTCAGTTATATCTTTTAGAGCACGGCGGTGGCTTGCCTTTGTAGAAATTGTTGATCTCTCATGCTTCACTTATATTATTTTGAGAGTCTTTTAGAACAGCATGGTATTTGCTATGGTTATAAAATTGGTCCTAGAATGATGGGCATCCAAGTTGGGTATAATAAAAACTATCATAGGAAGTGAATTGGATGCTATGATCAATTTGATGCTTGATAATTGTTTTGAGACATGAGGATGGTGATATTACAGTCATGCTAGTGGGGTGATTATTAATTTAAAGAATACTTGTGCAGAAGTTTGTGATTCCCGTAGCATGCACGTATGGTGAACCGCTTTGTGATGAAGTTGGAGCATAATTTATTTATTTATTGTCTTCCTTATGAGTGGCGGTCGGGGACGAGCGATGGTCTTTTCCTACCAATCTATCCCCCTAGGAGCATGCGCGTAGTACTTTGGTTTCAATGGCTTGTAGATTTTTGCAGTAAGTATATGTGTTCTTTAAGACTAATGTTGAGTCCATGGATTATACGCACTCTCACCCTTCCACCGTTGCTAGCCTCTCTTGTGCCACGCAACTTTCGCCGGTACCATACAACCACCATATACCTTCCTCAAAACAGACACCATACCTACCTATTATGGCATTTCCATAGCCATTCCGAGATATATTGCCATGCAACTTTCCACCGTTCCGTTTATTATGACACGCATCATCATTGTCATATTGCTCTTTGCATGATCATGTAGTTGACATCGTATTTGTGGCAACTCCACCTTCATAATTTCCATACATGTCACTCTTGATTCAATGCATATCCCGGTACACCGCCAGAGGCATTCATATAGAGTCATATTTTGTTCTAGGTATCGAGTTGTAATCTTGAGTTGTAAGTAAGTAAAAGTGTGATGATCTTCATTATTAGAGCATTGTCCCAAGTGAGGAAAGGATGATGGAGACTATGATTCCCCTACAAGTCGGGATGAGACTTCGGACTTTATAAAAAAAGGCCAAAGAATCCCATATATAAAAAAGATAGGCCAAAGAAGACCACCAAATAAAAAATGATAGAAAAAGAGAGAAGGGACAATGCTACTATCCTTTTACAACACTTGTGCTTCAAAGTAGCACCATGATCTTCATGATAGAGAGTCTCCAATCTTGTCACTTTCATATACTAGTGGGAATTTTTCATTATAGAACTTGGCTTGTATATTCCAGTGATGGGCTTCCTCAAAACGCTCTAGGTCTTCGTGAGCAAGCAAGTTGGATGCATGCCCACTTAGTTTCTTTTGTTGAGATTTCATACATTTATAGCTCTAGTGCATCCGTTGCATGGCAATCCCTACTCACTCACATTGATATCTATTAATGGGCATCTCCATAGACCGTTGATACGCCTAGTTAATGTGAGACTATCTTCTCCTTTTTTGTCTTCTCCACAACTACCATTCTATTCCACATATAGTGTTATGTCCATGGCTCACGCTCATGTATTGCGTGAAAATTGAAAAGGTTTTAGATTACTAGAGTATGAAACAATTTCTTGGCTTGTCATCGGGATTGTGCATGATTAAATACTTTGTGTGATGAATATAGAGCATAGCCAAACTATATGATTTTGTAGGGATAGCTTTCTTTAGCCATGTTATTTTGAGAAGACATGATTGCTTTGTTAGTATGCTTGAAGTATTATTGTTTTTATGTCAATATGAACTTTTATTTTTAATCATTTGGATCTGAACATTCATGCCACAATAAAGAAAATTACATTGAGAATTATGCTAGGTAGCATTCCACATCGAAAATTCTGTTTTTATCATTTACCTACTCGAGGACGAGCACGAATTAAGCTTGGGGATGCTTGATACGTCTCCAACGTATCTATAATTTTTTATTGTTCCATGCTATTATATTATCCGTTTTGTATGTTTATGGGCTTTACTCTACACTTTTATATCATTTTTGGGACTAACGTACTAACCGGAGGCCTAACCCGAATTGTTTTTTTTGCCTATTTCAGTGTTTCGACGGAAAGGAATATAAACCGCAGTCCAAACGGAATGAAACCTTTGGGAGCGATCTTTTTGGAACAAACGCAATACAGGAGACTTGGAGTGGACATCAAGCAGCAAATGAGGCGACCACAAGGGTGCCCGGCGCGCCCCCTAGGGGTGGGCACGCCCCCCACCCTCGTGGGCCCCTCGAGCATCAACCGACCTACTTCTTCCTCCTATATATATCCACGTACCCCGAAAACATCCAAGAGCACCACGAAAAACTATTTCCACTGCCGCAACCTTCTATATCCGCGAGATCCCATCTTGGAGCCTTCATCGGCGCTCCGCCAGAGGTGGAATTGACCATGGAGGGCCTCTACATCATCTCCAAGGCCTCTCCTATGACTCTACATCATCTCCAAGGCCTCTCCTATGAGTTGTGAGTAGTTTACCACAGACCTTCGTGTCCATAGTTATTAGCTAGATGGCTTCTTCTTTCTCTTTGAATCTCAATACCATGTTCTCCTTGATTTTCTTGGAGATCTATTCGATGTAACTCTTTTTGCGGTGTGTTTGTCGAGATCCAATTAATTTTGGGTTTATGATCAAGTTTATCTATGAGAAATATTTGAATCTCCTCTGAATTCTTTTATGTGTGATTAAGTTATCTTTGCAAGTCTCTTCGAATAATCAGTTTGGTTTGGCCTACTAGATTGATCTTTCTTGCAATGGGAGAAGTGCTTAGCTTTGGGTTCAATCTTGCGGTGTCCTTTCCCAGTGACAGCAGGGGCAGCAAGGCACGTATTGTATTGTTGTCATCGAGGATAAAAATATGGGGTTTATACCATATTGCATGAGTTTATCCCTCTACATCATGTCATCTTTCTTAATGCGTTACTCTGTTCTTATGAACTTAATACTCTAGATGCAGGCAAGAGTCGGTCGATGTGTGTGGAGTAATAGTAGTAGATGCAGGCAGGAGTCGATCTACTTGTCACGGACGTGATGCCTATATACATGATCATGCCTAGATAATCTCATAATTATTCGCTTTTCTATCAATTGCTCGACTATAATTTGTTCACCCACCGTAATACTTATGCTATCTTGAGAGAAGCCACTATTGAAATCTATGGCCCCCAGGTCTATCTTTTATCATATAAGATTTCAATCTACTTTTATTTGCATCTTTACTTTTCCAATCTATATCATAAAAATACCAAAAATATATTTACCTTATCATATTATCTCTATCAGATCTCACTTTCGCAAGTGGCCGTGAAGGGATTGACAACCCCTTTATTGCGTTGGTTGCGAGTTCTTGTTTGTTTGTGTAGGTGCGTGGGACTTTTGAGGAGCCTCCTACAGGACTGATACCTTGGTTCTCAAAAACTGAGGGAAATACTTACGCTACTATTGCTGCATCACCCTTTCCTCTTCAAGGAAAACCAACGCAGGCTCAATACATAGCAAGAAGGATTTCTGGTGCCGTTGCCAGGGAGGTCTTCGCTCAAATAAAGACATACCAAGTACCCATCACAAACTCATCTCCCTCGCATTTACATTATTTGCCATTTGCCTCTCATTTTCCTCTCCCCCACTTCACCCTTGCCGTTTTATTCGCCCTCTCTTTCCCAATATCCTCTCTCTTTTGTTTGCCTTTTTGTTTGCTTGTGTGTTGGATTACTTGTCGCTATGGCACAAGATAATACCAAATTGTGTGATTTTTCCAATAACAATAATAATGATTTCCTTAGTACTCCGATTGCTCCTCTTAATGATGTTGAGTCTTGTGAAATCAATACTGCTTTGCTGAATCTTGTTATGAAAGATCAATTCTCCGGCCTTCCTAGTGAAGATGCCGCTACCCATCTAAACAACTTTGTTGATTTGTGTGAGATGAAAAATAAGAAAGATACGGATAATGATATTGTCAAATTGAAGTTATTTCCGTTTTCACTTAGAGATCATGCTAAAGTTTGGTTTTCGTCTTTCCCTAAGAATAGTATTGATTCATGGAACAAGTGCAAAGATGCTTTTATCTCTAAGTATTTTCCTCCCGCTAAGATCATCACTCTTAGGAACGATATTATGAATTTTAAACAACTTGATCATGAGCATGTTGCCCAATCTTGGGAAAGAATGAAATTGATGATTCCCAATTGCCCTACTCATGGTTTGAATTTATGGATGATCATACAAAAAATTTATGCCAGATTGAATTTTGCTTCTAGAAATCTTTTAGATTCGGCCGCGGGAGGCACGTTTATGGAAATCACCTTAGGAGAAGCTACAAAACTCCTTGATAATATTATGGCTAATTATTCTCAATGGCACACAGAAAGATGTACTAGTAAAAAAGTGCATGCTATAGAAGAAATTAATGTTTTGAGTGGAAACATGGATGAACTTATGAAATTGTTTGCTACTAAGAGTGCTTCTATTGATCCCAATGATATGCCTTTGTCTACTTTGATTGAGAATAATAATGAATCTATGGATGTGAATTTTGTTGGTAGGAATAATTTTGGTAACAATGCTTATAGAGGAAACTTTAATCCTAGACCATTCCCTAGTAATTCCTCTAATAATTATGGAAATTCCTACAATAATTCTTATGGTAATTTTAATAAGATTCCTTCTGATTTTGAGAATAGTGTTAAAGAATTTATGATCTCTCAAAAGAATTTTAATGCCTTGCTTGAAGAAAAATTGCTCAAAGCTGATGATTTGGCTAGGAACGTTGATAGACTCTCGCTTGATGTTGATTCTTTTAAACTTAGATCTACTCCTCCTAAGCATGATATCAATGAGTCTCTCAAAGCTATGAGAATTTCCCTTGATGAGTGCAAAGAAAGAACCGCTAAATTGCGTGCTAAGAAAGATTGCTTTATAAAGCCGTGTTCTTCTAGTTTCCATGAAAATAGTGATGAAGATCTTAAAGTTATTGATGTGTACCCTATTAGATCTTTGTTTTGCAATATGAATCTTAATAATGATGTGACTGGAGATGAGTCAACTTTAGTTAAAAGACGTCCCAATGATTCAGAGTTTTTAGATCCTGATGCTAAATTTGGTAAAAGTGGGATTGGAGAGGTCCAGACTTTAAATAGCATTGAACCCACTATCTTGGATTTCAAGGAATTTAATTATGATAATTGATCTTTAGAAGATTGTATTTCCTTGTTGTAATCCGTTGTGAATTCTCCTCATGCTTATAGTCAAAATAAAGCTTTTACCAAACATATTGTTGATGCCTTGATGCAATCTTATGATGAAAAACTTAATTTGGAAGTTTCTATACCTAGAAAACTTTATTATGAGTGGGAATCTACTATAAAGATTAAAATTAAAGACCATTAGTGTTATGCTTTATGTGATTTGGGTGCTAGTGTTTCCACGATTCCGAAAACTTTATGTGATATTCTAGGTTTCCATGATCTTGATGATTGCTCTTTAAATTTGCACCTTGCAGATTCCACCATTAAAAAGCCAATGGGAAGGATCAATGATGTTCTCATTGTTGCAAATAGGAATTTGGTGCCCGTAGATTTTATCGTTCTTGATATAGATTGCAATCTTTCTTGTCCTATTATTCTTGGTAGACCTTTCCTTAGAATGATTGGTACGATTATTGATATAAAGGAAGGGAATATTAGATTCCAATTTCCATTAAGAAAAGGCATGGAGCACTTTCCAAGGAAGAAAGTTAAATTACCTTATGAATCTATCATGCGAGCTACTTATGAATTGAGTGCCAAAGATGGCACTACTTAGATCTATCCTCGCTTTTATGCCTAGCTAGGGGCGTTAAACGATAGCGCTAGTTGGGAGGCAACCCAATTTTATTTGTGTTTTTTGTTTTTATTTCTTTTTAGTAATAAATTTTGCATATACCTTCTGTTTAGATGTGTTTTGATGTTTTATTTAGTGTTTGTGCCAAGTAGAACCTATAGGATAACCTATGGTAATAGTTAATTTGATTCTGCTGAAAAACAGAAACTTTGCGCGCACGAAAATAATTTTAGTAATTCACAGAAACGAGGTTTTGTGTAGATTCTTTTTTCTTTAGAAAAACAGACAAATTGCCCAGGACTTCCTATTTTGGTAGGAGTTTTAGAGTTCCATAAGTATCCGAGAGTTACAGATTGCTACAGACTGTTCTGTTTTTGATAGATTCTGTTTTTCGTGTGTTGTTTGCTTATTTTGATGCATCTATGGCTAGTATTAAGTGGTATGAACCATAGAGAACTTGAAATACAGTAGGTTTAACACAAATATAAATAAAGAATGAGTTAATTACAGTACCTTATGTGGTGGTTTTTCTTTCTTTCACTAACGGAGCTTATGAGATTTCCTGTTGAGTTTTGTGTTGTGAAGTTTTCAAGTTTTGGGTAAAGATTTGATGGACTATGGAATAAGGAGTGGCAAGAGCCTAAGTTTGGGGATGCCCATGGAACCCCAAGATATTCAAGAATAGCCAAAAGCCTATGCTTCGGGATGCCCCCGGAAGGCATCCCCTCTTTCATCTTTGTTTATCGGTAACATTACTTGGAGCTATATTTTTATTCGCCACATGATATGTGTTTTGCTTGGTGCGTATTGTATGATATTAGTATTTTCTTTTTAGTTTTCCACAATCATCCTTGCTGTACACACCTTTTGGGAGAAGCCCACTTGATTAGAATTTATTAGAATACTCTATGTGCTTCACTTATATCTTTTGAGCTAGATAGTATTTGCTCTAGTGCTTCACTTATATCTTTTAGAGCACGGCGGTGGCTTAATTTTGAAGAAATTGTTGATCTCTCATGCTTCACTTATATTATTTTCAGAGTCTTTTAGAACAGCATGGTATTTCTATGGTTATGAATTTGGTCCTAGAATGATGAGCATCCAAGTTGGGTATAATAAAAACTATCATAGAAAGTGCATTAAACACTAGGATCAATTTGATGCTTGATAATTGTTTTGAGATATAAATTTGGTAATGTTAGAGTCATGCTAGTTGGGTAATTATGAAATTGAGAAATACTTGTGTTGAAGTTGGCAAGTCCCGTAGCATGCACTTATGGTAAAAGTTCTGTGACAAATTTGTTGCATAAGGTGCTCTTTTAATTGTCTTCCTTATGAGTGGAGGTCGGGATCGCGCGATGGTTAACTCCTACCAACCCTTCCCCTAGGAGCATGCGTAGTACTACTTTGCTTCGAGAGCAAGTGTACTTTTGCAATAAGTATATGAGTTCTTTATGACTAATGTGAGTCCATGGATATACGCACACTCACCCTTCCACTTTGCTAGCCTCTATTGTGCCGCGCAACTTTCGCCGATATCATGCACCCATTATTTACCTTCCTCAAAACAGCCACCATACCGACCTATATGGCATATCCATAGCCATTCTAAGATATATTGGCATGCAACTTTCCACCGTTCTGTTTATTATGACACGCTCCATCATTGTCATATTGCTTTTTGCATGATCATGTAGTGGACATTGTATTTGTGGCAAGGCCACCCTCATAATTTTCATACATGTCACTCTTCATTCATTGCATATCCCGGTACACCGCTGGAGGCATTCATATGGAGTCATATTTTGTTCTAAGTGTTGAGTTGTAATTCTCGAGTTGTAAATTAATAAAAGTGTGATGATCTTCATTATTAGAGCATTGTCCCAAGTGAGGAAAGGATGATAAAGACTATGATTCCCCCACAAGTCGGGATAAGACTTCGAACTTAAAAAAAAGGGGGAAAAGAGAGGCCAAAGAGCCCACCAAAAAAAAGAGAAAGGCCAAATAAAAAATATAATAAAAATGAGAGAAAAAGAGAGAAGGGACAATCCTACTATCTCTTTTCCACACTTGTGCTTCAAAGTAGCACCATGATCTTCATGATAGAGAGTCTCTTGTGTTGTCACTTTCATATACTAGTGGGAATTTTTCATTATAGAACTTGGCTTGTACTCCCTCTGTCTGAAAATACTTGTCATCAAAATGGACAAAAAGAGATGTATCTAGAACTAAAATACATCTAGATTCGTCCCCTTTTATTCATTTTGATGACAAGTATTTCCAGACGGAGGGAGTATATTCCAATGATGGGCTTCCTCAAATGCCCTAGGTCTTCGTGAGCAAGCGAGTTGGATGCACACCCACTTAGTTTGTTTTGTTGAGATTTCATACATTTATAGCTCTAGTGCATCCGTTGCATGGCAATCCCTACTCACTACATTGATATCTATTGATGGGCATCTCCATGGCCCGTTGATACGCCTAGTTGATGTGAGACTATCTTCTCCCTTTTTGTCCTCACAACCACCACCTTATACCACCATAGAGTTATGTCCATGGCTTGCGCTCATGTATTGCATAAGAGTTGAAAAAGCTGAAGCGCATTAAAAAGTATGAACTAATTGCTTGGCTGAAACCGGGGTTGTGCATGATGGGAGTATTTTGTGTAATGAAAATGAAGCATGGCCTAACTATATGATTTTGTAGGGATAAGCTTTCTTTGGCTATGCTATTTTGATAAGACATGATTATTTGTTAGTATGCTTTGAGTATTATTATTTTTTATGTTTTATAAGCTTTTATCTTGAATCACTTGGATCTGAACAATCATGCCACAATAAAGAAAATTACATTGAGAATTATGCTAGGTAGCATTCCACATCAAAAATTCTGTTTTTATCATTTACCTACTCGAGGACGAGCAGGAATTAAGCTTGGGGATGCTTGATACGTCTCCAACGTATCTATAATTTTTTATTGTTCCATGCTATTATATTACCGGTTTTGGATGTTTATGGGCTTTACTTTACACTTTTATATCATTTTTGGGACTAACCTACTAACCGGAGGCCCAGCCCGTATTGTTGTTTTTTTGCCTATTTCAGTGTTTTGAAGAAAAGGAATACCAAAGGGAGTCCAAATGGAATGAAACCTTCGGGAGCGATCTTTTTGGAACAAACGTGATCCAGAGGACTTGGAGTGCAAGTCAATAAGAAATCGAGGAGGCCACGAGGGTGGAGGGCGCCCCCCCCTACTGGGCGTGCCCCCTATCTCGTGGGCCCCTCGGGCGTCCACCGGCCTGCTTCTTCCTCCTGTATATACCCACGTACCCCGAGAACATCAGAGGCGACCACGAAAAACTATTTCCACGAGATCCCATCTTGGAGCCTTTGCCGATGCTCCGCCGGAGGGGGAATCAACCACGGAGGGCTTCTACATCAACACCATAGCCTCTCCGATGAGTTTTTAGTAGTTTACCATAGACCCTCGGGTCCATAGTTATTAGCTAGACGGCTTCTTCTCTCTCTTTGAATCTCAATACCATGTTCTCCTTGATCTTCTTGGATATCTATTCGATGTAACTCTTTTTAAGGTGTGTTTGTCGATATCCGATGAATTGTGGGTTTCTGATCAAGTTTATCTATGAGAAATATTTGAATCTCCTCTGAATTCTTTTATCTGTGATTAAGTTATCTTTGCAAGTCTCTTCGAATTATCAGTTTGGTTTGTCCTACTAGATTGATCTTTCTTGCAATGGGAGAAGTGCTTAGCTTTGGTTTCAATCTTGCGGTGTCCTTTCCCAGTGACAGCAGGGGCAACAAGGCACGTATTGTATTGTTGCCATCAAGGATAAAAGATGGGGCTTATATCATATTGCATGAGTTTATCCCTCTACATCATGTCATGTTTCTTAATGCATTACTCTATTCTTTATGAACTTAATACTTTAGATGCATGCTGGATAGCGATCGATGTGTGAAGTAATAGTAGTAGATGCAGGCAGGAGTCGGTCTACTTTTGACGGACGTGATGTCTATATACATGATCATGCCTACATAATCTCATAATTATTCGCTTTTCTATCAATTGCTCGACAGTAATTTGTTCACACACCATAATACTTATGCTATCTTGAGAGAAGCCACTAGTGAAACCTATGGCCCCCGGGTCTATCTTTTATCATATAAGCTTTCAATCTACTTTTATTTGCATCTTTACTTTTCCAATCTATATCATAAAAATACCAAAAATATATTTATCTTATCATATTATCTCTATTACATCTCACTTTCGCAAGTGGTCGTGAAGGGATTGACAACCCCTTTATTGTGTTGTTTGTGAGTACTTGTTTTTTTGTGTAGGTGCGTGGGACTTTTGAGGAACCTCCTACTGGATTGATACCTTGGTTCTCAAAAACTGAGGGAAATACTTACGCTACTATTGCTGCATCACCCTTTGCTCTTCAAGGAAAACCAAAGCAAGCTCAAGACATAGCAGGACTCCATATCTGAATGTCAACTCCTTGATGAAACTGATGGCATTGCTTGAATCAAGGTTCTTGATAGGCTTGGCTTCGATCCATTTGGTGAATTTGTTGACTGCCACGAGCAAATGAGTGAAACCGCTTCTGCCGGTCTTCAAGGGTCCAACCATATCCAACCCCCAGACTGCGAACGGCTAGACGAGTGGAATAGTCTTCAAGGCAGATGCAGGCTTGTGAGACATGTTGGAGTAGAACTGGCAGCCTTCACACTTGTCGACTATATCTTTTGCCATCTCGTTTGCATGTGTCCAATAGAATCCCGCTCGGTATGCTTTGGCCACGATGGTCCGAGAGGACGCATGGTGACCACAGGTTCCCGAGTGGATCTCATTTAGAATCATTCGACCTTCTTCTAGGGAGATGCAACGCTGAGCCACTCCTATGACACTTTCCCTGTAAAGCTGCCCTCTTATCATGGTGAAAGCTTTGGATTGACGGACGATCTGGCGGGCCTCATTTTCATCTTCTGGGAGTTCCTGCCTGAGCAGGATGTGATATATGGCACCGTCCAATCGGGGGTGATCACTGAAACTTCCATGACCAAGTCGACTACAGCTGGGACTTCAATATCAGTTGGATTGGTTGAACTTATCGGTTGTAGGGGCTCTTCCTTAAAGGAATCTTCTTGAACTGACGGGGTGTGGAGATGCTCCAAGAACACATTACTGGGGATAGGTTTCCGAGTGGAACCTATCTTCGCCAGATCATCAGCAGCTTGATTCTTGATTCGGGGTATGTGTTGGAGCTCTAACCCTCAAACTTCTTCTCTAGCTTTCTTACTGCATTGCAATAACCGGTCATGGACTCCTGATATCCCATTCTTTCATCACCTGATTGACCACCAAGTTTGAGTTGTCGTAGACCATCAAGCGTCGGACGCCGAGTGAAATGGCCATACGTAACCCATACAAAAGTGCCTCATACTAAACTTCATTGTTTGAGGAATCAAAGTGAATCTGGAGGACATAGCTGAGCTTGTCGCCACTTGGGGATACCAAAACCACTCCTACACCAGAGCCGTTCAACATTTTGGACCCATCAAAGAACATAGTCCAATGCTCCGAGTGAATCTGAGTCGGTTGCTGTTGTTCAATCCACACAGCGAGGAAATCTGCTATTGCTTGGGACTTGATTGCTTTCTTCGCCTCAAACTTGATACCCAACGGAAGAATTTCAATCACCCACTTTGCCAATCAACCATTTGCATCTATATTGTTCAGAATTTCTGATAATGGAGCATCACTAACGACTAAAATTGAGTGATCTAAGAAGTAGTGTGCAACTTTCTTTGTGGTCAAGTAAATTCCATAAACAAGCTTCTGATAATGAGGATATCTCTGCTTAGACAGAGTCAATACTTCAGAAATATAATATACTGGGCACTAAACTTTGTAGGCTTTGCTTTCTTCTTCCCACTCGACCGTGAGCACTGTGCTGACAACTTGTCGAGTGGCTGCGATGTAAAGCAGTAAAGGCTCTTTGCTGATTGGAGCGACAAGCACCAGCTGGGTGGAAAGCAGGGCTTTGAGCTCTTCAAACGCTGCTTCAGCTTCATCATTCCACTCGAACTTGCCAGACTTTTTCATCAGTTGGTAAAGAGGTAATGCCTTTTCACCGAGGCGTGAGATGAATCCACTCATTGCAGCCAGCAACCAGTAAGCTTCTGAACATCGTGCACATGCACAGGGCATTTCATTTGTAGGATTGCTCCAACCTTCTCTGGATTTGCGTCGATTTCTCATTCGGAAACGAGGAAACCGAGTAACTTGCCACCTAGGACTCCAAACGTGCACTTTGATGGATTGAGCTTGATATCATATCTTCTTAAGTTGGCAAAGGTTTCAGCGAGGTCAGTCAGTAGGTCGGAACCTTTGCGTGACTTGACCACGATGTCATCCATGTATGCTAACACATTCCGACTGATTTGTGTGAGCAGGCACTTCTGAATAACGCGCATGAACATGGCACCAGCATTCTTGAGGCCAAAGGGCATAGTAACATAGCAAAAACACCCGAATGTGGTGAAGAAAGTTGTTTTTATTTCGTCAGGTCCATATAGTTGGATCTGATGGTACCTGGAATATGCATCCAAAAGGACAAGCGCTCACACCCCGCAGTTGAGTCGACTATCTGGTTGATGCGGGGTGGAGGGAAATGATCTTTCGGGCAGGCCCGATTGATGTGCTTGAAATCAATACAAATTCGAAGTGACTTATCTTTCCTGGGGACCATGACAACATTGGTGAGCCACTTAGAGTGGTATATCTCGCGGATGAACTAAGCTGCCAGAAGCTGAGCCACCTCCTCACCAATTGCTTTCCTCTTCTCCACGGCGGACCGACGGAGATGCTCTTTAATGGGTTTTGCTTTTGGGTCGACTCGCAAATAGTGCTCATCCAGTCCCCTGGGTACACCCGGCATGTCTGATGGTTTCCATGCGAAGATGTCCCAGTTCTCACGGAGGAACTGGATGAGCGCTTCTTCCTATTTGCTGTCGAGTGTTGTTGAGATATGAGTCGGAGCAGCATTGGGATCGGTCGGGTGAATGTGAAATGGTTTTGTTTCATCAGACGACTGAAATGCAGACTCTGAAGTAGGCTTGTTGGCACGCAACAAATCACTCGGATCTGCATTCTTCTAGTATTCTTGCATTTCTACTCCTACCATATGTTCATCGGCGATCTTTGAGCCCTTCTAGAGGCAATTCTCTGCTCTCTACCGATTTCCGCTGACTGTGATCACGCTTCTGGGGCCAGGCATCTTCAACTTGAGGTACACGTAACACGGTCGAGCCATGAAACGAGCATAAGCAGGCTTGCCTAGAATGGCATGATAGGCGCTATCAAAATCCACCACCTCAAACGTCAACTTTTCCTTGCGGTAATTCTTTGAATCACCGAAAACCACATCAAGAGTGATCTGACCGAGTGAGTCGGCTTTCTTTCCTGGGATAACACCGTGGAATCTCATGTTGCTCTCACTGAGATTGGACATCAGAATGCCCATCCCTCAGAGGGCCTCAGCATTCAGTATATTCAAACCACTACCACCGTCCATCAAAACCTTGGTCAGTGAGTGCCTCCAATGACTAGGTCGACGACCAACGCTTGCCGTCCAGGGGTAGCAATGTGCGTTGGGTGGTCAGACTGGTCGAACGTAATGGTTTTTTCTACCACTTGAAATATGTCATCGTTGCTGGAGCAACCATGTTTACTTCTCTGTTGATAACTTTCAGTCGACTTTTGCTTTCGAGGTTAGAAAAAATCACCAAAGTGGCATTGGCGTTGGGGTAACCGCCATCTTCCTCTTGATCCTCCTCCTTATCAGACTCTTTTTCCTTCTCACTGTGCTGACCCTCTCAGAATCTCTGAATCAGGGGTCGGCACTGTCGAGTGGTATGCTTGGGAAGAATCAAGTTTCTCTCTTCATCTTTTTTGTGTGTATATGACACGGTAAATCAAGCACATCATTTCTCGCTTGATCTTTCACTTTTTGGGGGGTCCAAGGCCCTTTAGGCTTCCCCTTGAACTTCCCTTGATTCAAAATTGATGCCTCAGCAGCACCTGCAGCCTCAGCTTTGCGTTTCTGCTTCCGACTGGAGTTTCCTCCTCCAGTGTCCTAGGCGACTGATTTGTTCTTTCCACTCTGGAGTCTGTCTTCTTCTTCGCCGTTAGCATATCGAGTGGCTATGTCCATCATCCGAGTCAGAGACATGTCCCCGGTCCGACCGAACTTCAAATTGAGCTCTCTATACCAGACACCTTCTTTAACGGCGCAAACTGCTTGATGCTCTGATAGATTCTCCACTGTATGATGAAGGGTAGTCCATCTCTGGATATAGTCTCTCAGAGTCTCGTTCTGCTTCTGAACACAATGCTGCAATTCTGCCAAACCAGCAGGTCGCTTGCAGGTTCCCTCGAATGTTTTGGTAAACACTCGGGCTAACTCTTCCCAGTTGAAAATGCTCCCAAGGGCCAACTGATTCAACCAAGCTCTGGCAGAACCCTCAAGCATCAAAGGGAGGTGTTTCATGGCCATCTCATCGTTGCCACCACCAATGTGCACCGCCACTCGGTAATCCTCCAACCAAGTGTCGGGCTTCGACTCTCCAGTGAACTTACTTACGCCCGTCGCCAACCTGAAGTTGTGAGGGATCTCAGCGGCTCGGATGGCTCTTCCGAAGCACTCAGGGCCGGAAACGTGCACTCTGCTTCCACTGGGTCGATCTCTATCCAGCCCTTCTCTGTATGCCCTATTCCTGTCGACCAAACCTTGCACAAGGACTGGTATTGCATAAAACCCAGGCTCTCTTGGGTCGACTGGAACTCTGCGGTCATTACCATACGGGCGCCTGTCGTCATACCCCTGGGGCGCGTATGACCCGCCCCTCAGAGGGGGTGAAGGCACTCGACGGTGGTTGTCACGGGCATACTCACGATCAAATTCTCCATGGGCTCTTCCCAAGTGTTGATCTCAACGGTGATCACGATCTTCAGGTCGCAAAGGCAACCCAGGATTGTGTGCCGACTGAACTGTGTCTGCCCTCACTAACCTGCTTGGATCCTGCTGTGTAACTGAGAAACGACTGAGTTTTGCTCTCCTGCTGCCCGGAGCAGCGCTCGAATCTGCTCCAAGCCTCTTCCAGTCTCTGAACGGGACGGATGGATAGATTCTGCTATACGTGCAGCAGCTGTAAGATTCTGGATCGGAGTGCAGTATACCTGGGGTTCACGCGGAAACATTTGTCGTTGTCGTCGACAGGATCCGGGGATCAGTCGACGGGCGCGTTCATCGAGAGAATGTTGGAGGTTCTCCAGACGCGTGCGCTCGGCCAAAGTGGCCAGGCGTGCAGCCTCCAAGGTCCGAGCCTCGGAAGTCTCCCCCAAGATAGGGGTCTGGAGCACCTCCATGTTGCGGCGGTGCAACTCTTCCCTCTGCTGCGAATTGAGAGGTTGGGGCTTGTACTCATCATGATCATACGACGGGTCTCCACCGTCGCTGTTGCCGCCATTGCGGCGAAACCCGGGTGGGCTGTGACGAGAGTCGACCATGAGAACTTCTGCCGCGGGGTCGCTGCTCCTGCGCTCGGTAAGAGTATCCGCGGATCCAGTCGATGGGTCGAATGGTCCGTAGAGAAATTCATCGGGCTCGATCTCCGCGATTTGAGGGGTGGCCGACTGGCGGGCCACTGCATGCTTTACCCACCGCTGGAGCCATGACCGACCGGAACGCTTGCGGCGGCATCCAGCGGAGTGAGCGGACGATGCGGGAACCGACCGATACGGGGTCGACGGCTGCCGCATAAGGACGCCGCAGGCACTCGCGCGGATGTGCGATGCGCCGCGGATCGGAAGAGACTCGACATCGAGGGGGGGCTTCTTGAAGCCACGCGGAGTCATCGGCGACGAAAGTGAGCGCGCCGAGTCGAAACTCGCGACCCACAACCAAACCACCGCCGGAAACCATGTTGATGGAGATCGGAAAAAATGAAACCTCGTCGGAAGTTGCCAAGACGCTTTGCCCCAAGGTGGGCGCCAACTGTCGTGGTACTAAGTTTGACAGTAAGAGTAGGGGGTACGTATGAGGAGGCAAGGCCCTAGCTACGACGAGGTTGTACACACGAGTTTACGAGTTCAGGCCCCTCTCGGAGGAGGTAAAAGCCCTACGTCTTGGTGCCCTGAGGTGGTCGACTAGAATATGGGTGTGTGTTACAGGGGGTGCGAACCCTTGTGCCAGAGGAGGGGGTGGCTTATATAGAGTGCGCCAGGATCCCAGCCATCCCCCGTTATAGGGTTAATTGTACATTAAGATAGGGCGTTACTGGTAACGCCAGCTATAAAGAGCTATTAATGACCTTTAAGACTACGGAGTGAACGCCTGACCGTTGCCATCCTGAGTGACTCTAGGTCTTCTGCACTCCGAGTGGTTTCTTGTATGGTCAAGTGACTTCATCTCGGTCGAATGGAATTGGGGTATCCGAGTGAGGTAATTGGTCGAGTGGATTGTACTCCAAGGTTACTTCAGTCGGTACTTCTTGTTGCACTTTGAATGTTCTTGATTCTAGGGTAGTGACCTTGGGTAGGGCGTCTTGGTCAGGCCTATGACCCTACCCTAGGTCCATGGCATCGTCAACTTCCCCGGTGGATCCTGCTGAGCACTAACTATACCTCTATAGCACCCCTATATCTAAGCTGAGCTAAGCTAGGGTTCTGGCCCAACACTATTTACCACATTTTTTGGTGAGGGAATGCAACCCACATTTTTGTAAGCAACTGCTATTGTACTCCATATGACCATAGGGCCAGCATGTAAGTATGACCGTGTATACGCTTTGCCTGTTTTACAAGGTTGCACTTCATATGGATCCTTGATACCATTCCTTTGAGGAAGAAGTGTGGGGATTGAAGTACACATTCTAATTCACTTTCAGTTGAGCATACAACTATGACTATGAGTTCAGCTGGGACTAATGTCTTTAGAATGTAAAAGCACAAACTTAGCTTATAACTAGCGCAGGGTCTCGCCCAAAGCGACATCTTATACGCATGAAAACAACCGGCAAGTCTCTCATTCCGAGCATATCCGAAGAATAGACTAAGACCTACTGTGGTGAGGTTATCATAGCATAGCAAATATCATGCATGTCAACTAGACAATTTACTTAGATGATATACAAAGAAAGAAAGTGTTTATCATATCATGATATTGTATCATAAAGAAAAATAATGTGTTACTATATGTCATGCAAGACGATAAATGAGGTAATCTGAAATACCAGCATATGATACTATGTACTACAGAAATAATAGTATATAGCTAGTATCATATGCGCATGATATCAATGTATGATACTCCATAGTACGAGCAACCCAAAAGCAGAACAAGACCAACCTAATATATATATGCATGCTTCTCAATCATCAAACACTTACATCAAAATCAGAGAGATAACCCAGAGGATCAGAGAAACACTCAAACACCACCACTGCACCCCCGGGCCGGTCATGGTGATCCCAGCTATGTTTTGCTGCCACCTGCGCCATGGTGATGGTAGACTTCCAGGGAAAGTACACACGTTGGTGCACTTTAGATATCTTCTTTCTTCACAGGTAAGTGCACTTTTGAGGTGGCATGGACTCGTCATCAGGTTGACCCATGAGGCCGCCACACGTATGAAAAGCGCATGGCCTCGACAATCACTTTTCGCTCAATCCGCGACACTCGTCGCGTACGTGCCCTCATCACCTAGACTGACATGACAGTCCGTCACGCGCGCAAAGTAGTATGCCGGTTAAGTGGGTTTCGATCTGGATTTAAAGATCGGATTGCCCGCATCAGACATGCCTTACCAGTTACCACGCATGCTCGCAGTGCAGCATGCAGTACCACCATCTCACTAAACAAAGTACAGCCGTACTACCAACAGATGCATGAAAACCTCCCGGCACTGTTAATCAGAGGATTCCTGCGGTTTCAGGCTGAAGAGTTGAGATGGGTAACTGATGTATGTATACTGATGATAATCCTTTCTCCCCTCGTCAGAAAAGAGAGGATAGAAGGTTTCCTCTATTTATTTGCGCTCTGATCTTGTGGCTCGTGAGCACCTCAAGGGATGGAACATGCAAGATTACAATAACTTGTCAAGTATTGTGCTTCGTTACTCCTGCACCGGTGCCCATTACGGCATGCTTAGCTATGGCCACTTGCAGTGCAATGCTTGGACTGGGTTGCTCGGTGTAGTGGATAGGAATAGGATGGGATCAAATGACATGGCTTGGTCGATGGCCGCGTGCGACTGCACGGACGTTAGGCTCTCGGCCATCCAGAGCCACCTCGACTAATGAACTACAGCTCGTCTGCTTGGGATAACCTAGCTTAAGAGCAAGTAGCATGGCATCTCGTGGCTAGGATCTACGAGGATCTCTCACTGCCTGTGCAAAAGCTTAAGAACTGGACTAGTATACTCAACATAACCCTTCTCTTTTTCAAGCGCTTTTGTTCTCTGGGACGGCCTTTTCCTTTCTTTTCTGTACAAAAACAGGGAGGATGCGCACGCGTGTGGTCGATCATTGGTTGCTGTTTTCTTTAGCTCGCAGCTGTATCTAAATCTCGTCTGTGCAGCTAGAGTAAATTGTACAAAACCACCACTTTAAGGGTTAGGTTTGCGAAAAACACTAGGATACAATTTCTCTACAGAAAACACCACATCTTGCGTAATTGTTTTGCAAAAACCACTGAACGGCGGATTTGACTCGGTTAAGCACGTTTATGACAGATGGGGCCTTTTTTGCCTACGTGGTGTAACATTTCATGCTAGGTCACTTTTAATATAATTTTACAAACTAGTCCATAGATTTTACAGAGACACCCCTAAATCAAAAAGAAAAAAGCAATCAGCCCACGTTCATCCTCGCAGCTGGTTGGGGCGGCCAACGCAGCCAGCGCCAGGCGCCTCCTCGCGCAGCAGGCCAAATCGGGGGGAGAGGGCGGCACCCCTCGCGGGATCCGGCAGCCGGCGTTGGCTCCTCGCGCTGGAGGCCAAATCGGGGTCGCGACGCAGCATCCCTCGCCGGGTCCGGCAGCTCGCACTAGGCGTCTCCTCGCGCGAGAGCCCAAATCGGGGCGGCGATGCGGCATCCCTCGCCGGATCCGGACGAGGTGGCGGTGCTGGGGGCCAAATCAGGGTGACAGCGCGGCATCACTCTCCGGAGGTGGCGGCGCCTGGAGCACGTGCACGCACCACGGCTCGCGTGGTGGTGCGCTACCGCGTGTGGTGCATCGAGGGCACCACCATCATGGTGGAGTGTAGCGGGGAGCGCCGGGGCTAGCTCGAGGTGGGTCCTTACCCGCATGGTCTCGAGGCCGGCACAGCATGCGGAGTCGAGCGGCGGCTGTGGCAGGTGAGTGGTGGCGGCCGGCGCCATCGAGTTCGAGGAACGCTGCGGCGGGCACGCGTTGTGGGTGTTCGACTTCAAGTCCATGAAATGGACCGTGGTGCGCCCTCCTCAACAGTTCGCCGGCTTCATCTGCTCCGGCGAGCTACTGCTTGCGGCAGCGTGCGGGATCCTCTGCTCGGGCGGCTGCGGGAGCGAGGAGACGTGGGAAGGGCCTGGGCGGTACGGTGAAAGGATGTTGGGGGTGTTCTTGCTTTTTGACCCATCTAGCGCTCTTTTTGAGAAAACGTTACGCCACGTCAGCGAAAAGTGGGCCACATATGTCATAAACACACTTAACTGAGCCAAATCGGCCGATCAGTGGTTTTTGCAAAACAATTACGCAAGATGTGGTGTTTTCTGCAGAGAAACTGTATCCTAGTGTTTTTTGCAAACCTAACCCTCAAAGTGGTGGTTTTGTGCAATTTACTCGTGCAGCTAACACAAAACTAGTTAATTTAGATGTAAGAACCAAGCCTTAACAGGGCCCACCTGCCATTCTCTTGCCCATTCCCCTCTCCTTTGTTGCTCGATTTTATTGTGAAGATATCATCATCTCGAACCTTTTATTTGTTGTGTTGTTGTACCTTGCTCCAATGCAAGGTACGGTTTTAATCTTTCCTGTCTCAGCAGTCAGCACACACCCGCGCTCCTCAGTCTAAACGAAAAGTTGAAGTCGATATGATTCTCATGTGATTTAGATACACCCGCAAAAAAAAATAGATACAGCTGACGCGGAGCTCTATATATGTGTCACGTCGTGGCGATGGTCGAGGTATGTCATAGTGGTGAGCATTTTATCGGGAAGGGATTAGCTCTGCGTACTGCCACATCGACCGTTGAGTAATGTTCTAGACTGACCGCCATGCACAGTGATCGTTGAGTAATGTTCTGGACTCACGAGTACAAAACAGGGCTAATGTTCGGGCCTGGCCAGCCCATTAGTCCCGGTTCTTCAAGAACCAGGACCCATGGGGGTATTAGACCCGGTTCGTGAGCCCAGGTGGCCGGTCGGGTTTTCGTGGGCATTGGTCCCGGTTCCTGTGAAACCATTTGTCCCGGTTCAAGCCACGAACCGGGACCAATGGTCCTCGCTCCTGGTCCACAACCATTGGTCCCGTTCCGCAAAAAAAAAAAAAAACCATTGGTCCCGGTTCGTGGCTTGAACCGGGACAAAAGGGGGCTTTAGTCCCGGTTCATGCCATGAACTGGGACAAATAACTTGTCTATATATACCCACCGCCGCGGCAGAGCACTCCAGTGCTCTGTTTTTTCAATCCGGCGAGGAGAGGGCATTTGGGTGCTCTAGTTCACCTCCTATGCACATGACGTGTTCGATAAAATGCCCGAGCCACATTAGTTAAGTTTTCTCCTCTCGAAGCTCGACCTCGGAGCTCCATTTTTTTTCGAGATTTGTCTAGATTTAGCAGTCCGTCACGCCCCGTCCCCGTTTTCACCGTCGTTGATTGCCCGCGCCTATCTCGTCGCCGGCACCACCATGGTGAGCCTCTTGTTCTTATCTTCTTTCTGATACTTGTCTGATTTTCTTACTTTAGGTAGATATTTGTCTGATTTTCTTATTTTTGACACACATAATTATATATAATGCACGCAGATGAACCAGCAATAGATGTATGGTGACAGACACACCTCCGAGTACATTAAGGGCGTGCGTAATTTTCTTGAAGTGGCTGAGGCAAACAAGCAGAATGATTTTATGTGTTGTCCATGCACTAAATGTGGGAATACGAAGCCTTACTCTGACCGGAAAATCCTTCACACCCACCTGCTTTACAAGGATTTCATGCCATACTATAATGTTTGAACGAGGCACGGAGAAATAGGGGTTATGATGAAAGACGACGGAGAAGAAGAGTATGATGACAACTATGTGCCCCCTGAATACGGTGATGCTGCAACGGGGGGAGCTGCTGAAGATCAAGAGGAACCAGACGATCTGCCCGATGATGCTGCAATGGGGGAAGCTGCTGAAGATCAAGAGGAACCAGACGATGTGTCCGATGATGATCTCCGCCGGGTCATTGTCGATGCAAGGACGCAATGCAAAAGTCAAAAGGAGAAGCTGAAGTTCGATCGCATGTTATAGGATCACCAAAAAGGGTTGTACCCCAATTGCGAAGATGGCAACACAAAGCTGGATACCTTACAGGAATTGTTGCAGTGAAAGGCAGAGAATGCTGTCCCTGACAAAGGATTTGAGAAGCTACTGAAAATATTGAAGAAGAAGCTTCCAAAGGATAATGAATTGCCTGACAGTACGTACGCAGCAAAGAAGGTCATATGCCCTCTAGGATTGGAGGTGCAGAAGATACATGCATGCCCTAATGCCTGCATCCTCTACCGCGGTGCGTACAAGGATTTAAACGCATGCCCGGTATGCGGTGCATTGCGGTATAAGATCAGACGAGATGACCCTGGTGATGTTGACGGCGAGCCCTGTTGGAAATATGCCCTAGAGGCAATAATAAAATGGTTATTATTGTATTTCCTTGTTCATGATAATTGTCTATTATTCATGCTATAATTGTATTGACCGGAAACCGCAATACATGTGTGAATACATAGACCACAACATGTCCCTAGTGAGCCTCTAGTTGACTAGCTCGTTGATCAAAAGATGGTCATGGTTTCCTGACCATGGACATTGGATGTCATTGATAACGGGATCACATCATTAGGAGAATGATGTGATGGACAAGACCCAATCCTAAGCCTAGCACAAGATCGTGTAGTTCGTATGCTAAAGCTTTTCTAAATGTCAAGTATATTTTCCTTAGACCATGAGATTGTGCAACTCCTGGATACCGTAGGAATGCTTTGGGTGTACCAAACGTCACAACGTAACTGGGTGGCTATAAAGGTGCACTACGGGTATCTCCGAAAGTGTTTGTTGGGTTGGCACGAATCGAGACTGAGATTTGTCACTCCGTGTGACGGAGAGGTATCTCTGGGCCCACTCAGTAGGACATCATCATAATGTGCACAATGTGATCAAGGAGTTGATCACGGGATGATGTGTTACGGAACGAGTAAAGAGACTTGCCGGTAACGAGATTGAACAAGGTATCAGCATACCGACGATCGAATCTCGGGCAAGTACTATACCGGTAGACAAAGGGAATTGTATACGGGATTGATTGAATCCTCGACATCGTGGTTCATCCAATGAAATCATCATGGAACATGTGGGAGCCAACATGGGTATCCAGATCCCGCTGTTGGTTATTGACCGGAGAGTCGTCTCGGTCATGTCTGCATGTCTCCCGATCCCATAGGGTCTACACACTTAAGGTTCGGTGATGCTAGGGTTGTAGAGATATTAGTATGCGGTAATCCGAAAGTTGTTCGGAGTCTCGGATGAGATCCCGGACGTCACGAGGTGTTCCGGAATGGTCCGGAGGTAAAGATTTGTATATAGGAAGTCCAGTTTCGGCCATCAGGAAAGTTTCGGGGTCACCGGTATTGTACCGGGACCACCGGAAAGGTCCCGGGGGTCCACCGGGTAGGGCCATCTATCCCGGAGGGACACATGGGCTGAAGTGGGAAGGGAACCAACCCCTGGTGGGCTGGTGCGCCCCCCTTGGGCCTCCCCCTGCGACTAGGGTTGGAAACCCTAGGGGTGGAGGGCGCCCCACTTGGCTTGGGGGGCAAGTTTCCTCCCCTTGGTCGCCGCCCCCCTTGGAGATCGGATCTCCTAGGGTCGGCGCCCCCCCTTAGGTGTCCTATATATAGTGGGGGGGAGGGAGGGCAGCCGTACCGGCGAAGCCCTGCCGAGATCGTCGATGCTTCCACCACCACACCGTCGTGCTGCTGGATCTCCATCAACCTCTCCTTCCCCTTGCTAGATCAAGAAGGAGGAGACGTCTTTCCAACCGTATGTGTGTTGAACGCGGAGGTGCCGTCCGTTCGGCGCTAGGATCATCGGTGATTAGGATCACGACGAGTATGACTCCATCAACCCCGTTCTCTTGAACGCTTCCACTCGCGATCTTCAAGGGTATGAAGATTCACTCCCTCTCTCTCTCTCTCGTTGCTAGTCTCTCCATAGATTGATCTTGGTGTTGCGTAGAAAATTTTGAATTTCTGCTACGTTCCCCAACAGTGGCATCATGAGCTAGGTCTATTGCATAGATTCTATGCACGAGTAGAACACAAGTTGTTGTGGGCGTTGATTTTGTTCAATATGCTTACCGTTACTAGTCCTATCTTGTTTCGACGGTATTGTGGGATGAAGCGGACCGGACCGACCTTACACGTACACTTACGTGAGATAGGTTCCACCGACTGACATGCACTTGTTGCATAAGGTGGCTAGCGGGTGCCAGTCTCTCCCACTTTAGTCGGATCGGATTCGATGAAAAGGGTCCTTATGAAGGGTAAATAGCAATTGGCATATCACGTTGTGGCTTTTGCCTAGGTAAGAAACGTTCTTGCTAGAAACCCATAGCAGCCACGTAAAACATGCAAACAATAATTAGAGGACGTCTAACTTGTTTTTGCAGGGTATGCTATGTGATGTGATATGGCCAAAAGAATGTGATGAAGGATATGTAATGTATGAGATTGATCATATTATTGTAATAGGAATCACGACTTGCATGTCGATGAGTATGACAACCGGCAGGAGCCATAGGAGTTGTCTTTATTTATTGTATGACCTGCGTGTCACTGAATAACGCCATGTAATTACTTTACTTCATTGCTAAACCGTTAGCTATAGTAGTAGAAGTAATAGTTGGCGAGACAACTTCATGGAGACACGATGATGGAGATCATAATGATGGAGATCATGGTGTCATGCCGGTGACGATGATGATTGTGACGCCCGGATAATCATGCTACAGTAATCTCATGTTAATGGTGCCACGTCACCTCTGTCACTGTAGTTAACCTCGGGTTAATTCAAAACCGCTTCAAAATTCAAACTCAAATTAATGTCAATAATAAAAGTTTTCAAAAGTCAAAACAAAAATGTTCGGGGGGTGCCAAATATTGCATAGGTAATTATGGTGAAGTAAACACATTTTTAGAAAATGCCTAAATACTTTAAAATGAAATAAAACAGAAAAGAAAAATAAAGAAAAGAAAGAAAGAAAGAAAGGAAAAGAACCCCCCCCCCAGGCCAGCCGACCCAACTGGCCGGCCCATTCGGCCACCGGCCCAACAGGGCAAAGGCCCAGCCGGCCACTCCCTCTCCTTATCCCCTCACCCCGCAAACCCTAACCCACTCCCTGCACCCACACCCCACTCTCCCCATGATGCCCCCTCCTCTCTCCCGATCTGGATCGGGATCCAGAGGAGGCCGACGCCGCTCGACGCCACCCCGGGCCCGGTGCTGTCCCGCCACACGCCGGACCGCCCCGCCGCCACCCGGCGCCGCCCCGTCACCGACTCCTCCCCAAGCTCGCTGCCCAGACCCCTACAGCTCCCCCCGTGAGCTCCCCCTCTCCTTCCCTCTCTTTTGCGTCACCTCATCGTGCACTCGTTCACGCCCCGACACCGTGAACGCTCGTGCCATCTCCGGCCGCGCCCGATGCGCGCTCGCCGTGCCCCTGTCTGCGCGCACGCACCTGCAGTCTACCTCCCCGACGGTGGCCACCTCCACCCGCTCACGCCCTGCCTCCCCCGGCGCCGCTGATCATCCCCGGCGCCGCTGCTCATCCCTTCGCTCTGGTTGGCCTCGTGGCGCCGCCCCGCTCTGGCCACGGTCGCCGACGTCGGGCCTGGCACCGCCCCCTTCACCCACTGCCCGCAGCGCCCAGTCGGGCGGGCTGGTGCCTGTCACCCGTCTCCGCCCGGCGCCCACGCCCGCACCCAGCGGCCGTAAACCGCGTCGCCTCCTGGCCCTATGACAGATAGGGCCTACGCCCCAGAACGTTTTTATTAAAACAAAAATTAATTAATTATTAGTTAGTTAATTAAGTTAATTAATCCTAATTAATTAATCTGATTAACTATTAGCTTAATTAAACAGTAATTAGTTTAACTAAAGCCTAATTAACCTAAACAAAGTATGACAGGTGGGTCCCACTGGACCCACACGTCAGTTTGACCAGTCAACACCTCTGTTGACTGCTGACATCATGCTGATGTCATGATGACGTCAGCGTGTACTATTCTAGATAATGTTGAATTATAATAATTGAATAAATTCTAAAAATGATTAAATCTTTTAAAATTAATAGAAAATAAACCGTAGTTCGGATGGAAAAACTTTGTACATGAAAGTTGCTCAGAACGACGAGACGAATCTGAATACGTGGTCCGTTCGCCCGCCACACATCCCTAGCATAGCGAACATGCAACTTTCCCCCTCCAGTTCATCTGTCCGAAAACACGAAACACCGGGAATACTTTCTCGGATGTCCCCCCCCCCTTCGCCGGTATCACCTCCTACCGCGTTAGGGCACACCTAGCACCGCGTATTACCTCGTTATGTTTTGTGTTGCTTCGTTTGCTCCGTATTTACTGTTTCTTCCCCCTCTTCGTCTCCGGTAGACCCCGAGACCGTTGCTGATGCCACTGAGTACGACTACGGTGTTGACGACCCTTCCTTCTTGCCAGAGCAATCAGGCAAGACCCCCCCTTGATCACCAGATATCGCCTATTCTCCTCTATACTGCTTGCATTAGAGTAGTGTAGCATGTTACTGCTTTCCGGTAATCCTATTCTGATGCATAGCCTGACATTGTTGCTACATCTGTTGATACCTTACCTGCAATCCTAAATACTTAGTATAGGATGCTAGTTTATCATCATTGGCCCTACATTCTTGTCAGTCTGCCTTGCTATACTATTGGGCCGTGATCACTCGGGAGGTGATCACGGGTATATACTATACATACATACATACTATACAGATTGTGACTAAAGTCGGGTCAGCTCGATGAGTACCCGCAAGTGATTCTGATGAGGGGGCTGAAAGGACAGGTGGCTCCATCCCGGTAGAGGTGGGCCTGGGTTCCCGACGGCCCCCGACTATTACTTTGTGGCGAAGCGACATGGCAGGTTGAGACCACCTAGGAGAGAGGTGGGCCTGGCCCTGTTCGGCGTTCGCGGATACTTAACATGCTTAACGAGATCTTGGTATTTGATCTGAGTCTGGCTACTTGCCTATACGCACTAACCAACTACTCTGGAACAGTTATGGGCACTCGACATCGTGGTATCAGCCGAAGCCTTCGTGACATTAGCGACTGAGCGGCGCGCGCCGGGTTGGACTGCGTTAACGCAACTTCCTTTGTAATGGAGGTTGCTAGGTCTGCTCACCGGCCACGTACGCAACATGCAGGTGTGCAATGGGCGATGGGCCCAGACCCCTGCGTGCATAGGATTTAGACCGGCGTGCTGACCTCTCTGTTGTGCCTAGGTGGGGCTGCGACGTGTTGATCTTCCGAGACCGGGCATGACCCAGGAAAGTGTGTCCAGCCAAATGGGATCGAGCGTGTTGGGTTATGTGGTGCACCCCTGCACGGAAGTTAATCTATTCGAATAGCCGTGATCTTCGGTAACAAGCTGACTTGGAGTTGTACCTTGACCTTATGACAACTAGAACCGGATACTTAATAAAACACACCCTTCCAAGTTCCACAGACAACCCGGTGATCGCTTTTCCACAGGGCGACGAGGGGAGGATCGCCGGGTAGGATTATGCTATGCGATGCTACTGGAGATGCTACTTGAAGATGCTACTTGGAGATGCTACTTGGAGGACTTCAATCTACTCTCTTCTACATGCTGCAAGACGGAGGCTGCCAGAAGCGTAGTCTTCGATAGGACTAGCTATCCCCCTCTTATTCTGGCATTCTGCAGTTCAATCCACTGATATGGCCTCCTTACACATATACCCATGCATATGTAGTGTAGTTCCTTGCTTGCGAGTACTTTGGATGAGTACTCACGGTTGCTTTCTTCCCCCTTTTTCCCCCTTTCCTTTCTTTCTGGTTGTCGCAACCAGATGCTGGAGTCCAGGAGACAGACACCACCATCGACGACGACCCCTACTACACCGGAGGTACCTACTACTACGTGCAGCCCGCTGATGACGACCAGGAGTAGTTAGGAGGATCCCAGGCAGGAGGCCTGCGCCTCTTTCAATCTGTATCCCAGTTTGTGCTAGCCTTCTTAAGGCAAACTTGTTTAACTTATGTCTGTACTCAGACATTGTTGCTTCCGCTGACTTGTCTATGATCGAGCACTTGTATTCGAGCCCTCGAGGCCCCTGGCTTGTATTATGATGCTTGTATGACTTATTTATGTTTTAGAGTTGTGTTGTGATATCTTCTCGTGAGTCCCTGATCTTGATCGTACACATTTGCGTGCATGATTAGTGTACAATTGAATCGGGGGCGTCACAAGTTGGTATCAGAGCCGACTGCCTGTAGGAATCCCCCTTCCCAACTCCTTGGCCGAAGTCGAGTCTAGACGTTGCAAAAACTTTTACTAACATGGTTGTGTGTCTTACCGGCACACGTCGCCATTGGGTGGTAGTAGGATCTTTTATTCCTCGACCTATACTCTGGGACTCTGACACCTCTTCTATTCGGGTTAAACGATTCTACTAACTCCGACTCTAGGTTCTCGTAATTACTTCCTCCCGGAGAGCCCCGTATTACAGATGATCACCTGCTGCCCAGAAGATTCCGAAGATGCTATTCGATGTTTTCCCGAGACACTTGTGCCCACCGCCCTTGCAAATTCACTACCACCGAGACATCCCTATGGATAACTACTTATACTTGCCACCCATACCTTCATTCTCGATTACTCTTGTTAGTACAAGATATCCAAAACTGCTTTGCGCTATTTCGAGAATCATTTGTGCTTACTGCCTTGCATTCTCTTTGCCACCTGAATACCCCTAAGTATAATTCCTCCCACTTATCGAGGATTTGTTCATCCTCAGTTGTTCATGTGGTTCATAAAATTCTTTGGAATACTATTCGGTTTTCCGAAAATCCTCAGCAGCCTATTGCTCATGAATTCCTTCAATTCCTGCATTATGGTTAATTCCATATTTCTAGTAATCTCCGTTGACATCCTTTGTCACTATCATTTTGAGTCCATTGATTCTATATGTTGCGAGTGCTCGCACTCCTCGATCAGATCCTAGAATTCATCCTTCCGGCTCAGACGTCATTTTGAACATGAGCTGGTCCTCGATCAATCAAGTTGTCGTCGAATGTACCCCTAAGTCTATTCAACTTATCCATTCTTAATCGGAGCATTTGCTTCTGATCCTTTGATTTGGAAACCATAATTGCTTTACATGTGAGCTTTGAATTAGTCAGTTGCTTCTATAAATTGATGCATTTGCATTCTTTCTTCCTCTGATTGGGTATCGACACTCACATCAGCTCTATTGTGGATCACCATATCCACTGTTGGATTATTATCCGACAGTGTCCTTCATAATTAATCACCTTGTGAGCTCTTTCTCCGATACATAATGCCTTTGTAAATTGTATCATCTCCTTTTGCTAACCATGCTCTACTTTCGAGCTTGTATTATTTACCTCGAAGTTTGTGGTATATGTTCGTAAGATGCCCTGATGGGTTGAACCTAGGCCTTCCTTACTATGTGTGAACTCGGAAGTTTTCACGGGTCATACTCATCTGGTATTTCACCAGGTAAAACTTTCAGCACTAATGCCATTATCGAAACGAGAAGTGAATGTAAGGTTATGCTTTGGAGAAGTGGGAGTCGACCTTGAACTTTATGTTCATGCCCATGGACCCGAGGTGGAACTTATCATGGAAGCTTCTTGTAGTAATAATAATTCCCTTGTTATAACTTCTTCTCTTACCTATGCTTGGTCTTTTGCGACCGTTGTTTTGACCATATTGTTCTTCTTTGATCCCTTTTTCTTGGACAAGTTTAAGTGCTTGCCTTCTGCAAATGATTTCACTTTTCCAACCTCTATCCCGCTCTACCCTTGACTATACCCTCTGGTATCGCGAGAATATCATGGAACTACATAACTTCTTATGGGTTCTTCATCAACTGTTATTTCTCACCGATTCCAATTTTCCTGGGGTCTGGGTTGTTGTCAACCGAGAACACTAATAAGTGAATCAATTCCGCACTTTGATTCAATAACTCTAAGTATTCTTCATTGCTTATGCGTTTATTAATCCTTCAAGTCATTGCTAGCCTGATCGGCTATATCATTATTGTGCTAAATTTTAACTGTGCTACCTGGTCCTTCTTGCCAGAGCACAATTTTTGACGATGAGCTAAGCTTACGCCCATGTTCCTCGTCATATCATTTCTTCTTGAACAACAAACTTGATTTCGAGTTTGTGTCGTACCCTTGGTTCCAATAACCTTTCGCTTCATCATTCCCGTGATTTGATGTCATCACTGGTTGATTACATCTTCATGAAATCTCTCAACAAATGTGTCATGATCATCATCAGCATTCTGAGATCTTCTAGGATATCAATTGAATTCATGATGAGGAATACCATCCTTGCCCTCGATGAATTTTATTATCATCGGCCACTTTATTGCCTTCCCACCAACACAACTTGTTCGTGTTTGGTGTTATACCTTGAGTTCCCTGCCAACCAGCAATTGTTCTTCTTTACTCGGAACATTACCATCTCTTATGTCATCAATGTTGTGAGAATTACACCACCTCTTAAGGATTTGTGATACGGTGATGCTTCTCGCCATCACCATTCTTTTCTTGGTCCCCGTGTTGAGTGAACTCTGTTGCGCAAATTTAATATCTCTAGCAACCCTATTGCTTCGAAATTATTGGACAATAATTCCAATTTGGTGTGTTGGTTGCTCAATCGCCATTCCGACGTTGGTCGTGCAACCCAACCCTTATTTCGGGTGCACCTTCCAGTCAATGTTTAATTGTGTATGTTTTCCTCCAGCATACATCATTAAGTCATCTGATCTGGCTAATGTTATCTCCTTGTTCACATAGTTGTGGAAATCCATCTTGTTGGAATTCTTGATGAATTGTCGCTGAGTCTATCAGCTAACTCCTCACTCTCTCCTTGGTTTATTGATGAACTCTTGTTTCGGAACTCGCTTCCATAGTTCATTTCTCGAGAATCTGCAATGTCATCTCGTCTAAATTGTGTTGCACCTCTTTTCTCAAGCATCCTAAGTCTGAGGTATCCTAATAATAGTCATATCTGAATCTCGGTCAGATATGATGGGTGGAACACATTTTCAAGAGTTATAACATGGGTCCTTATATGACCCGGTAAGGCGATATCATGCCTAGCACACCTGGCCGGAGGACCTATTGTTATAGTTTCCTTTTAGCAAGGTTATCCATTCATCCATGAGGAAATTGTAAGACTTATTCTATAGGTTGTTCCTGATGGATCCTTCGTGTATCCTAAGTCTGACCTTTGCTTGAAGACAATGTCAATGCTATCTCGAAGCGTGTCTCTGGTACTCCGATTTTACAATAAGCACATTTGTAGCACCATGCAGAATGTTTGTTGGTCAACTATCCAAACACCGTTGTTTGGGTAATGTCATGAAATTCCTCTCCCCTTACCTAAATGGTTTTCTACTTCATATCCTACCATGGATATCATGCTCTGCTTGCCCTTGGAAAGGATATACCCTTGAAATATGTGTTTAAACACATTTTCCTTTGAGTTGTTCTGTTTAATCTGTTGATCACATTTCCTTTCCATTGTTTTGTTTAACCTTTCTGTGATCGGTATGACATAAGCAATAATACCTCCCTGCTTATGTAAACACCATGGTGTACAACCTTGTCAGTAAGATCGTGTTACTATTGTTGATGACATTTCGGTAAACCACCGATGGACGAGAACTTTGCCTATTGGTCCGCCTCGTTTCAACGAGCAGGAAAATGGTTCTCTTCGTCCCTCGCCCTTGGTACCAACGATGCAGTCAACATAACTGATAGGCTATCCTCTGACATGCCTTGCTTACATGATTGTGCAAGACGTCATCGCCCTTCCTACTTTTAACCCACATGGTGGGCCCATAACCCACAGTTTCATAGGATCGAAACCTGACTCACCTGTACAATCCTATTTCTAATGGTTATTCCCCATGCTTGGCTTTGTATTTAACTCACGGGCCACCTTCCTAGTGCTCTATTCTGGTATCAGACGCTATACTTACTCTCGCTGCTCTGAACCCCTTTCTCACTCTGTTTCGGACTTCGAGCAACTATCTATCTGCTTGGAACCTCTTATTGTACCTTCGAACCTCACTCTCGATGTGTTTTATTTGTTCAACTCGAGAGGTACTCATATACTCATTCATGGGTTAATCCCAGATTATTACCCTTATAGCATTCTGTCGTTGCCGATCTGCCCCATTACCTATTCATAAGTATGATGAAGATCCCAAAGTAAGGATGTCGACTTCATCATGATGACCGGAAGCAAAGGAATGAAGACATCAATGTATTGGACCGGCCTCTTCGAGAAGAGTAAGCCAGAACGAGAAGACCCGCTAGATTCGTTACCAAACCTTCCCCCCTTTCACTACCTCTTAAATCTCGGGACGAGATTTCTTGTAGTGGAGGAGAATTGTGACGCCCGGATAATCATGCTATAGTAATCTCATGTTAATGGTGCCACGTCACCTCTGTCACTGTAGTTAACCTCGGGTTAATTCAAAACCGCTTCAAAATTCAAACTCAAATTAATGTCAATAATAAAAGTTTTCAAAAGTCAAAACAAAAATGTTCGGGGGGTGCCAAATATTGCATAGGTAATTATGGTGAAGTAAACACATTTTTAGAAAATGCCTAAATACTTTAAAATGAAATAAAACAGAAAAGAAAAATAGAGAAAAGAAAGAAAGAAAGAAAGGAAAAGAACCCCCCCCAGGCCAGCCGACCCAACTGGCCGGCCCATTCGGCCACCGGCCCAGCTGGGCAAAGGCCCAGCCGGCCCCTCCCTCTCCTTATCCCCTCACCCTGCAAACCCTAACCCACTCCCCGCACCCACACCCCACTCTCCCCACGACGCCCCCTCCTCTCTCCCAATCTGGATCGGGATCCAGAGGAGGCCGACGCCGCTCGACGCCACCCCGTGACCGGTGCTGTCACGCCACACGCCGGACCGCCCCGCCGCCCCGCCGCCACCCGGCACCGCCCCGTCACCGACTCCTCCCCAAGCTCGCTGCCCAGACCCCTACAGCTCCCCCCGTGAGCTCCCCCTCTCCTTCCCTCTCTCTTGCGTCACCTCATCGTGCACTCGTTCACGCCCCGACACCGTGAACGCTCGTGCCATCTTCGGCCGCGCCCGATGCGCGCTCGCCGTGCCCCTGTCTGCGCGCGCGCACCCGCAGTCTACCTCCCCGACGGTGGCCACCTCCACCCGCTCACGCCCTGCCTCCCCCGGCGCCACTGATCATCCCCGGCGCCGCTGCTCATCCCTTCGCTCCGGTTGGCCTCGCGGCGCTGCCCCGCTCTGGCCACGGTCGCCGACGTCGGGCCTGGCGCCGCCCCCTTCACCCGCGGGCCGCAGCGCCCAGTCGGGCGGGCTAGTGCCTGTCACCCGTCTCCGCCCGACGCCCACGCCCGCACCCAGCGCCCGTAAACCGCATCGCCTCCTGGCCCTATGACAGATAGGGCCTACGCCCCAGAACGTTTTTATTAAAACAAAAATTAATTAATAAGATTAATTAATTAATTAATAGTTAGTTAATTAAGTTAATTAATCCTAATTAATTAATGATTAACTATTAGCTTAATTAAACAGTAATTAGTTTAACTAAAGCCTAATTAACCTAAACAGACAATGACAGGTGGGTCCCACTGGACTCACACGTCAGTTTGACCAGTCAACACCTCTGTTGACTTCTGACATCATGCTGACATCATGATGACGTCATGATGACGTCAGCGTGTACTATTCTGGATAATGTTGAATTATAATAATTGAATAAATTCTAAAAATGATTAAATCTTTTAAAATTAATAGAAAATAAACCGTAGCTCGGATGGAAAAACTTTGTACATGAAAGTTTCTCAGAACGACAAGACGAATCCGAATACGTGGTCCGTTCGCCCGCCACACATCCCTAGCATAGCGAACACACAACTTTCCCCCTCTAGTTCATCTGTCTGAAAACACGAAATACCAGGAATACTTTCTCGGATGTTTCCCCCTCTTCGCCGGTATCACCTCCTACCGCGTTAGGGCACACCTAGCACCGCGTATTACCTCGTTATGTTTTGTGTTGCTTTGTTTGCTCCATATTTACGGTTTCTTCCCCCTCTTCATCTCCGGTAGACCCCCAGACCGTTGCTAATGCCACTGAGTACGACTACGGTGTTGACGACCCTTCCTTCTTGCCAGAGCAATCAGGCAAGCCCCCCCCCCTTGATCACCAGATATCGCCTATTCTCCTCTATACTGCTTGCATTAGAGTAGTGTAGCATGTTACTGCTTTCCGTTAATCCTATTCTGATGCATAGCCTGACATTGTTGCTACATCTATTGATACCTTACCTTCAATCCTAAATACTTAGTATAGGATGCTAGTTTATCATCATTGGCCCTAAATTCTTGTCAGTCTGCATTGCTATACTATTGGGCCATGATCACTCGGGAGGTGATCACGGGTATATACTATACATACATACATACTATACAGATTGTGACTAAAGTCGGGTCAGCTCGATGAGTACCCGCAAGTGATTCTGATGAGGGGGCTGAAAGGACAGGTGGCTCCATCCCGGTAGAGGTGGGCCTGGGTTCCCGACGGCCCCCGACTGTTACTTTGTGGCGGAGCGACAGTGCAGGTTGAGACCGCCTAGGAGAGAGGTGGGCCTGGCCCTGTTCGGCGTTCGCGGATACTTAACATGCTTAACGAGATCTTGGTATTTGATCTGAGTCTGGCTACTGGCCTATAAGCACTAATCAACTACGCGGGAACAGTTATGGGCACTCGACGTCGTGGTATCAGCCGAAGCCTTCGTGACGTTAGCAACTGAGCGGTGCGCGCCGGGTTGGACTGCGTTAACGCAACTTCCTTTGTAATGGAGGTTGCTAGGTCTGCTCATCGGCCGCGTACGCAACATGCAGGTGTGCAATGGGCGATGGGCCCAGACCCCTGCGCACATAGGATTTAGACCGGCGTGCTGACCTCTCTGTTGTGCCTAGGTGGGGCTGCGACGTGTTGATCTTCCGAGGCCGGGCATGACCCAGGAAAGTGTGTCCGGCCAAATGGGATCGAGCGTGTTGGGTTATGTGGTGCACCCCTGCAGGGAAGTTAATCTATTCGAATAGCCGTGATCTTCGGTAACAGGACGACTTGGAGTTGTACCTTGACCTTGTGACAACTAGAACCGTATACTTAATAAAACACACCCTTCCAAGTTCCACAGACAACCCGGTGATCGCTTTTCCACAGGGCGACGAGGGGAGGATCACCAGGTAGGATTATGCTATGCGATGCTACTGGAGATGCTACTTGGAGATGCTACTTGGAGGACTTCAATCTACTCTCTTCTACATACTGCAAGACGGAGGCTGCCAGAAGCGTAGTCTTCGATAGGACTAGCTATCCCCCTCTTATTCTGGCATTCTGCAGTTCAGTCCACTCATATGGCCTCCTTACACATATACCCATGCATATGTAGTGTAGTTCCTTGCTTGCGAGTACTTTGGATGAGTACTCACGGTTGCTTTCTCCCCCTTTTCCCCCCTTCCTTTCTTTCTGGTTGTCGCAACCAGATGCTGGAGTCCAGGAGCCAGACGCCACCGTTAACAACGACCCCTACTACACCGGAGGTGCCTACTACTACGTGCAGCCCGCCGACGACGACCAGGAGTTGTTAGGAGGATCCCAGGCAGGAGGCCTGCGCCTCTTTCGATCTGTATCCCAGTTTGTGCTAGCCTTCTTAAGGCAAACTTGTTTAACTTATGTCTGTACTCAGATATTGTTGCTTCCGCTGACTTGTCTATGATCGAGCACTTGTATTCGAGCCCTCGAGGCCCCTGGCTTGTATTATGATGCTTGTATTACTTATTTATGTTTTAGAGTTGTGTTGTGATATCTTTCCATGAGTCCCTGATCTTGATCGTACACATTTGCGTGCATGATTAGTGTACGATTGAATCGGGGGCGTCACAATGATCATGGAGCCCGGAAGATGGAGATCAAAAGGAGCAAAATGATGTCGGCCATATCATCTCACTATTTGATTGCATGTGATGTTTATCATGTTTATGCATCTTATTTTCTTAGAACGACGGTGGTAAATAAGATGATCCATCATAACAATTTCAAGAAAGTGTTCCCCCTAACTGTGCACCGTTGCGAAAGTTCATTGTTTCGAAGCACCATGTGATGATCGGGTGTGATAGATTCTAACGTTCACATACAATGGGTGTAAGCCAGATTTACGCACACAAAACACTTAGGTTGACTTGACGAGCCTAGCATGTACAGACATGGCCTTGGAACACAAGAGACCGAAAGGTCGAACATGAGTCGTATAGTGGATACGATCAGCATGAAGATATTCACCGATGATGACTAGTCCGTCTCATGTGATGATTGGACATGGCCTAGTTGACTCGGATCATTTATCACTTAGATGACTAGAGGGATGTCTATCTGAGTGGGAGTTCATAAGATGAACTTAATTATCCTGAACATAGTCAAAAGGTTTTTGCAAATTATGTCATAGCTCGCGCTTTAGTTCTACTGTTTTAGATATGTTCCTAGCAAAAATTTAGTTGAAAGTTGATAGTAGCAATTATGCGGACTGGGTCCGTAAACTGAGGATTGTCCTCATTGCTGCGTAGAAGGCTTATGTCCTTAATGAACCGCTCGGTGTGCTGAACCTCGAACATCGTCTATGGATGTTGTGAACATCTGACATACACGTTTTGATAACTCCGTGATAGTTCAGTAATGTTAAACGGTTTAGAATTGAGGCACCGAAGACGATTTCAAAATGTCACGAAACATATGAGATGTTTCGAGGGCTGAAATTGGGATTTCAGGCTCGTGCCCACGTCAAGAGGTATAAGACCTCCTACGAGTTTCTTAGCCTGCAAACTAATGGAGAAAAGCTCAATCGTTGAGCTTGTGCTCAGATTGTCTGAGTACAACAATCACTTGAATCGAGTGGGAGTTAATCTTCCAGATGAGATAGTGATGTTTCTCCGAAGTCATTGCCACCAAGCTGCTAGAGCTTCATGATGAACTATAACATATCAGGGATATATATGATGATCCTTGAAATATTCGCGATGTTTAACGCCGCGAAAGTAGAAATCAAGAAGGAGCATCAATTGTTGATGGTTAGTGAAACCACTAGTTTCAAGAAGGGCAAGGGCAAGAAGGAATACTTCATGGAATGGCAAATCAATTGCTGCTCCAGTGAAGAAACCCAGGGTTGAACCCAAACCCGAGACTAAGTGCTTCTGTAATGAGGGAACGGTCACTAAAGTAGAACTACCCTAGATACTTGGTAGATGAGAAGGCTGGCAAGGTTGACAGAAGTATATTGGATATACATTGAATTAAATGTGTACTTTACTAGTACTCCTAGTAGCACCAGGGTATTAAGATACCGGTTCGGTTGCTAAGTGTTAGTAACTCGAAATAAAAGAGCTACGGAATAAACGGAGACTAGCTAAAGGTGAGATGACGATGTGTGTTGGAAGTTTATCCAAGGTTGATGTGATCAAGCATCGCCTGCTCCCTCTACCATCGAGATTGGTGTTAAACCTAAATAATTGTTATTTGGTGTTTGCGTTGAGCATAGACATGATTGGATTATGTCTATCGGAATACGGTTATTCATTTAAGGAGAATAATGGTTACTCTGTTTATTTGAATAATACCTTCAATGGTCTTGCACCTAAAATGAATGGTTTATTGAATCTCGATCGTAGTGATACACATGTTCATGCCAAAAGATATAAGATAGGAATGATAGTACCACCTGCTTGTCGCACTGCCATTTGAGTCATATTGGTATAAAACGCATGAAGAAGCTCCATGTTGATGGATCTTTGGACTCAGTCGTTTTTTAAAAGTTTGAGACATGCGAACCATGTCTATTGGTATGTGCGCATGAAGAAACTCCATGCAGATGGATCGTTTGGACTCACTTGATTCTAAATCACTTGAGACATGCAAATCATACCACATGGTCAAGATGACTAAAAAGCCTTGTTTTCAGTAAGATGGAACAAGAAAGCAACTTGTTGGAAGTAATACATTTTGATGTGTGCAGTCCAATGAGTGCTGAGGCACGCAGTGGTTATCGTTATGGTCTTACTTCACAGATAATTTGAGTAGATGCCAAGTGTATTTACTTGATGAAACACAAGTCTGAATTATTGAAAGGTTCAAGTAATTTCAGAGTGAAGTTGAAGATCTTCGTGACAAGAGGATAAAATGTCTATGATATGATCATAGAGATGAATATCTGAGTTGCGAGTTTGGTACACAATTAAGACATTGTGGAAATTGTTTCACAACTAACACCGCCTGGAACACCATAGTGTGATGGTGTGTCCGAAAATCATAACTGCATCCTATTGGATATGGTGCATGCCATGATGTCTCTTATCGAATTACCACTATCGTTTATGGGTCAAGCATTAGAGACAACCACATTCACTTTAAATAGGGCCCCACGTAATTCCGTTGAGATGACAACGTATGAACTATGGTTTAGAGAAACCTAAGCTGTCGTTTCTTAAAAGTTTGGGGCTGCGACGCTTATGTGAAAAGGTTTTAGCTAGATAAGCTCGAACCCAAAGCGGATAAATACATCTTCATAGGACACCCAAAAACAGTTGGTTATACCTCCTATTTCAGATCCGTAAGCAAAAGTGGTTGTTTCTAGAAACGGGTCCTTTCTCGAGGAAAAGTTTCTCTCGAAAGAATTGAGTGGGAGGATGGTGGAGACTTGATGAGGTTATTGAACCATCACTTCAACCAGTGTGTAGCAGGGCATAGGAAGTTGTTCCTGTGGCACCTACACCAATTGAAGTGGAAGTTGATGATAGTGATCATGAAACTTCGGATCAAGTCACTACCGAACCTCGTAAGGTGACAAGGATGCGTACTACTTCGGAGTGGTACAGTAATCATGTCTTGAAGGTCATGTTGCTAGATAACAATGAACCTACGAGCTATGGAGAAGCGATGGTGGGCCCGGATTCCGACAAATGGCTAGAGGCCATAAATCCATGTATGAAAACAAAGTGTGGACTTTGGAAGAACTACTTGATGGTCGTAAGGCTGTTGGGTACATATGGATTTTAAAAGGAAGACGGACAATGATGGTAAGTATCACCATTAAGAAAGCTCGACTTGTCGTTTAGATGTTTTCCGACAAGTTCAAGAAGTTGACTACGATGAGACTTTCTCACTCGTAGTGATGCTAAGAGTCTGTTGGAATTATATTAGCAATTACTGCATGATTTATGAAATCTTGCAGATAGGATGTCAAAAACCATTGTTTCCTCGAGTTATTCTTGAGGAAAGGTTGTATGTGATACAACCAGAAGGTTTTGTCAATCCTGAAAGATGCTAACAAGTGTGCAAAGCTCCAGCAATCCATCTAAGGACTAGAGTAAGCATCTCGGAGTTGGAATATACGCTTTGATTTGATGATCAAAGATTTTGCATTTATACAAAGTTTATGAGAAACTTGTATTTCCAAAGAAGTGAGTGGGAGCACTATAGCATTTCTGATGAGTATATGTTGTTGACATATTGTTGATCGGAAATGTTGTAGAATTTCTGGAAAGTATATAGGGTTATTTGAAAAGTGTTTTTCAATGGAAAACCTGGATTAAGCTACTTGAACATTGAGCATCAAGATCTATAAGGATAGATCAAAACGCTTAATAGTACTTTCAAATGAATACATACAGTGACAAGATTTTGAAGGAGTTCAAAATAGATCAGCAAAGAAGGAGTTCTTGGCTGTGTTATATGGTGTGAGTATTGAGTAAGACTCAAGACATGACCACGGCAGAAGAGAGAGAAAGGACGAAGGTCGTCCCCTATGCTTCAGACGTAGGCTCTATAGTATGTTATGCCGTGTACCGCACCGGAAGTGTGCCTTGCCATGAGTCAGTCAAGGGATACAAGAGTGATCCAGGAATGGATCATAGGACAGCGGTCAAACTTATCCTTAGTAACTAGTGGACTAAGGAAATTTTCTCGATTATGGAGGTGGTAAAAGAGTTCGTCGTAAAGGGTTACGCCGATGCAAACTTTGACACTAATCCGGATTATTCTAAGTAGTAAACCGAATTCGTATAGTAGAACAGATATTTGGAATAGTTCCAAATAGAGCGTGGTAGCTATATCTAGGAGATGACATAGAGATTTGCAAAGCACACACGGATCTGAAAGGTTCAGATCCGTTGACTAATAACCTCTCTCACAAGCAAGATATGATCAAACCCCATGGGTGTCAATTCATTACAATCACATAGTGATGTGAACTAGATTATTGACTCTAGTGCAAGTGGGAGACTATTGGAAATATGCCCTAGAGGCAATATAAAATGGTTATTATTGTATTTCCTTGTTCATGATAATTGTCTATTATTCATGCTATAATTGTACTGACCGAAAACCACAATACATGTGTGAATACATAGACCACAACATGTCCCTAGTGAGCCTCTAGTTGACTAGCTCGTTGATCAACAGATGGTCATGGTTTTCTGACCATGGACATTGGATGTCATTGATAACGGGATCACATCATTAGGAGAATGATGTGATGGACAAGACCCAATCCTAAGCCTAGCACAAGATCGTGTAGTTCGTATGCTAAAGCTTTTCTAAATGTCAAGTATCTTTTCCTTAGACCATGAGATTGTGAAACTCCCGGATACCGTAGGAATGCTTTGGGTGTACCAAACGTCACAACGTAACTGGGTGGCTATAAAGGTGCACTACGGGTATCTCCAAAAGTGTCTGTTTGGTTGGCACGAATCGAGACTGGGATTTGTCACTCCGTGTGACGGAGAGGTATCTCTGGGACCACTCGGTAGGACATCGTCATAATGTGCACAATGTGATCAAGGAGTTGATCACGGGATGATGTGTTACAGAACGAGTAAAGAGACTTGCCGGTAAAGAGATTGAAGAAGGTATCGGCATACCGACGATCGAATCTCGGGCAAGTACTATACCGGTAGAAAAAGGGAATTGTATATGGGATTGATTGAATCCTCGACATCGTGGTTCATCCGATGAGATCATCGTGGAACATGTGGGAGCCAACATGGGTATCCAGATCCTGCTGTTGGTTATTGACCGGAGAGTCGTCTCGGTCATGTCTGCATGTCTCCCAGTCCCGTAGGGTCTACACACTTAAGGTTCGGTGATGCTAGGGTTGTAGAGATATTAGTATGCGGTAACCCGAAAGTTGTTCGGAGTCCCGGATGAGATCCCGGACGTCACGAGGTGTTCTGGAATGGTCTGGAGGTAAAGATTTGTATATAGGAAGTCCAGTTTCGGCCATCGGGAAAGTTTCGGGGTCACCGGTATTGTACCAGGTCCACCAGAAGGGTCCCCGGGGTCCACCGGGTAGGGCCACCTATCCCAGAGGGCCACATGGGCTGAAGTGGGAAGGGAACCAGCCCCTGGTGGGCTGGTGCGCCCCCCTTGGGCCTCCCCCTGCGCCTAGGGTTGGAAACCCTAGGGGTGGAGGGCGCCCCACTTGGCTTGGGGGGCAAGTTTCCTCCCCTTGGCCGCCGCCCCCCTAGGAGATGGGATCTCCTAGGGTCGGTGCCCCCCTTAGGGGCCCTATATATAGTGGGGGGAGGGAGGGCATTCGTACCCTAGCCCCTGGCTCCTCCCTCTCCCTCCTGTGACACATCTCCCTCTCGCTGAGCTTGGCGAAGCCCTGCCGAGATCGCCGCTGCTTCCACCACAACACCGTCGTGCTGCTGGATCCCCATCAACCTCTCCTTCCCCTTACTGGATCAAGAAGGAGGAGACGTCTTCCCAACCGTATGTGTGTTGAACGCGGAGGTGTACGGCACTAGGATCATCGGTGATTAGGATCACGACGAGTACGACTCCATCAACCCCGTTCTCTTGAATGCTTCCGCTCGCGATCTTCAAGGCTATGAAGATGCACTCCCCCTCTCTCTCGTTGCTAGTCTCTCCATAGATTGATCTTGGTGATGCGCAGAAACTTTTGAATTTCTGCTACGTTCCCCAACAAGCCCCGCAGGAAGAGAGTTCCTGCGAAGGTGATGTGATATGCTCCTATAATATCACGGTTGAAATGACTGTTCAGAAACAAAGAGCATGCCAAGTTGATGCGATGGCACAGTGAGGACCGTAAGAAAGACGGGAAGTTGAGAGCACCCGCTGACGGGTCACAGTGGAGAAAAATCGAGAGAGAGTATTGGGCTGAGTTTGCACATGACCTAAGGAACGTATGGTTTGGTTTAAGCGTGGATGGCATTAATCCTTTCGGGGAGCAGAGCAGCAATCACAGCATCTGGCCTGTGATTCTATGTATGTATAACCTTCCTCCTTGGATGTGCATGAAGCAGAAGTTCATTATGATGCCAGTTCTCATCCAAGGCCCTAAGCAACCCGGCAACGACATTGATGTGTACCTAAGGCCATTAGTTGAAGAACTTTTACAGCTGTGGAATGGAAACGGTGTACGTGTGTTGGATGAGCACAGACAGGAGGAATTTAACCTGCACGCGTTGCTGTTTGAAACCATCAACGATTGGCCCGCTCTCAGTAACCTTTCAGGACAGAGAAACAAGGGATACCATGCATGCACGCACTGTTTAGCTGACACCGAAAGTATATACCTCGGAAGCTGCAGGAAGAATGTGTAACTGGGCCATCGTCGATTTCTTCCGACCAACCATCAATGTCAAAAGAAAGGCAAGCATTTCAAAGGCGAGGCAGATCACCGGAAGAAGCCCGCCATGCATACCATTGATTACGTACTTGCTATGGTCAATGATTTACACGTAATCTTTGGAAAGGGTCCCGGCAGACTAGCTGTTCCGAGTGACGCTGAGGGACACACACCCATGTGGAAGAAGAAATCTTTATTTTGCGACCTACCCTACTGGAAAGACCTAGAGGTCCGCTCTTCGATCGACGTGATGCACGTGACGAAGAACCTTTGCGTGAACCTGCTAGGCTTCTTGGGCGTGTATGGGAAGACAAAAGATACAGCTGAGGCACGGGAGGACCTGCAACGTTTGCATGAAAAAGACGGCATGCCTCCAAAGCAGTATGAAGGTCCTGCCAGCTACGCTCTTACCAAAGAAGAGAAGGAAATCTTCTTTGAATGTCTGCTTAGTATGAAGGTCACGACTGGCTTCTCGTCGAATATAAAGGGAATAATAAATATGGCAGAGAAAAAGCCTCAGAACTTAAAGTCTCATGATTGCCATGTGATTATGACGCAACTGCTTCCGGTTGCATTGAGGGGGCTTCTACCGGAAAACGTCCGATTAGCCATTGTGAAGCTATGTGCATTCCTCAATGCAATCTCTCAGAAGGTGATCGATCCAGAAATCATACCAAGGCTAAGGAGTGATGTGGTGCAATGTCTTGTCAGTTTCGAGCTGGTGTTCCCACCATCCTTCTTCAATATCATGACGCATGTCCTAGTTCATCTAGTTGACGAGATTGTCATTCTGGGCCCCGTATTTCTACACAATATGTACCCCTTTGAGAGGTTCATGTGAGTCGTAAAGAAATATGTTTGTAATCGCGCTAGGCCAGAAGGAAGCATCTCCATTGGCCATCAAACAGAGGATGTCATTGGATTTTGTGTTAACTTCATTCCTGGCCTTAAGAAGATAGATCTCCCTGAATCGCGGTATGAGGGGAGAATGACTAGAAAAGGCACGCTTGGAGGGGACTCAATAATATGCAGGGACGGATATTCTTGGTCTCAAGCACACTACACTGTACTAATGAACTCTACTTTGGTGACCCCATATGTCGATGAACACAAGAACAGTCTGCGCTCCAAACACCCAGAGCGGTGCGACGACTGGATTACAAGTGAACACATCAGGACTTTCAGCAGTTGGTTGGAAACACGTCTTAGAGGTGAGAACACTGTTTGTGCTGAGTTATACTCGTTGTCCAGGGGACCATCTTCGACTGCATTGACTTACAAAGGATATGAGATAAATGGGAATATATTTTACACGATCGCCCAAGATCAAAAGAGCACCAACCAAAACAGCGGTGTCTGCTTTGATGCATCAACCGAGAGGGGAAAGGACACATATTATGGTTACATAGTGGACATATGGGAATTTGACTATGGAGTAGATTTTAAGGTCCCTTTGTTTAAATGCAACTGGGTTAATCTGTCAGGAGGCGGGGTACAGGTAGACCCACAGTACGGAATGACAACAGTGGATCTGAACAATCTTGGGTACACTAACGAACCGTTCGTCCTAGCCAATGATGTGGCACAGGTTATCTATGTGAAGGACATGTCTACCAAACCGAGAAAAAGAAAAAATAAGGAAGGGAATACATCATACGATGAGCCAAAGCGCCACATAGTTCTTTCAGGAAAAAGGGACATCGTGGGAGTGGAGGGCAAGACAGACATGTCCGAAGATTATGAAAAGTTTCATGAAATTCCTCCCTTCAAAGTCAAGGCTAACCCAAGCATCCTGATAAATGATGAAGATTATCCATGGTTACGACGCAATAAGGAAAGGACACAAGCGAAGAAAAAGTGAAGACTTTCTCCACAACTATTATGATGATATCATGCCAACTTTCAACCTTTTCGTAGTTCATTTGAAATGCCTGTTGTAACAGACAAGTTTCCGTATGAAATCCTGATACTTCGAAAGAGATTGTCCGTTTTGTACATGAAGTGCATCCAGTTTTTGCCGTAACCCTCTCAACTTTCTTGCACATGCTATGTGGATGAAATGATGATACCATGCCAACTTCCAACCTTTTCAGAGTTCATTTGAAATGCTTTTCAATTTCAAGGTCTTATAGCTCAAAAAAACAGTAAATGCTTTTATAAAACTCTAATAGCAAAAGGAATCAACTAAAAAGCTTTTATAAACCTCTAGTATTTTTTAAACTAAAATTATATGAAATTTATGCAACTAAAATTATCAAAGTATTTTCTGTTCAAAACATGAAAAGCAGAAATAATTATCATAAAGAACTTTTTGTTAGAAACTTTAGTAGCAAAAAGAATTGTCATAAAGATTTTTTTGATAGAAACTAAAATAACAAAATCTGTTTTTCAATATAATGATAAAATGCAGTAATATTAAATAGCAGGAAAAAGAATCACTCCAAATATATATTTAGTTGCATAAAGATTATAATTATTCAAATTTGGAAACTAATGGAGTAACAGAAAGATTATAATTATTCTGAGCTAAAAGAAAAAAGAATAAAAAAATAAAGAAAAAATCAAAAGAAAATAAATAATTCAAAGCAAAAACTAAAACAAAAAAAAGTGCCACCTAATGGGCCACCACGGCCTGAATATGAGTAGAAACCCAACAATGGGCCAGGATTCAGGCCCGCAATAGGCTCAATAGGCCCACAGGCACATATAGTGCGTTTAGGACCGTAAGCCTGCATTTGAGAGGAGCTCGAGAGGGCAGCGGGACTGAGGCTTATAAACCACTCTCGAGCTCCCTCAGCTAGCGAGGTGGGACTAAACTTTCGTGCCGCGACGCGGGCAGCACAAGGACTTTAGTCCCGGTTGGTGGCACCAACCGGGACTAAAGTGGTGCATTGGTACCATTTCGTGGCACCAACCGGTACCAATGCCCACCCTTTAGTCCCGGTTGGTGGCACCAGCCGGGACCAAAGGCCTCTGCTTCCCGCCCTTTGGGCAGCTGAAAAGAGGCCTTTGGTCCCGGTTGGTGGCATCAACCGGGACTAAAGGGGGGAATTGGTTCCGTTTGGTGCCATGAACCGGGACCAATGCTCTGCCTATATAAGCAGCACTCATGAAAATTTGATTCAGTTCGTTCTTCCCCGCGCCCGACGCCGCCAGGCTGCCCGTCTCCGCCTCGCCGTCGCCGTCGTCGCCCCGCGCCGCCCCGACGCCATCCCGCGCCGCCCGGACGCCGTCGCCGCCCCCCGTCCCGCGCCCCGTGCCCCGCGATGCCGCCGGCCCCTGCCCATCGCCGCCCCGCCACGCGTCGCACCTCACCGTCGACCATCGCCGCGCCGCCCCTCTCGCACCGTCGCCGTCGCCGTCGCCGTCCCCTGCCCGTCGCCCTCGCCGCGCCCCTCACGCCGTCGCCATCCCGTGAGCAAAAATTTCGCTAATTTAATTTGATGCAGTAGTTAATTTAGATGTGTAGTATAATTTAGATGTGTAGTTAATTGAGTTAGATTTTGTTAGATTTTTTTTGTTAGACTTTTTTGTTAGATGTGTAGTTCATAGATTTTTTTTCATATTGTGTAATTTGTTCATATTGTGATAGATTTTTTTTCTGTTAATAGATTTTCTTGGTGATATTATTGTTGAATATGCATGTTTGTATGTTCATATTTTTATGATTTTTTTCTGTTCATAGAATTTTTATGATTTTTTTCTATTGTAACTTTGTTCATAGAATTTTAATTATTTTTTTCATAGAATTTTCTTTGTCAATTTATGTATATGTTCATATTGTGTATGTATAGGAAAATTGTGCATGATCAAAGTCATTTATGAATATGTTCATATTTAGAATAGAGGAAAAAGGAAAATAAGAAGAGAAAGTGTTTAATATAATTAGTTAGAAAAATAATAGAACTATAGTTAAACTGGTTTATTTTTAGTAAGTACTAAATTATTTTATTTATAGTAAGTGCTTAATATATAGTTGAACTAGCTAGTTGATTTAATAAACTACTTTATTTTACTATATATAGAAGTAGTTTATTTTTAGTAAGTACTACTTTATTTATTTATAGTAAGTGCTTAGTAGTTGAACTAGTTGATTTAATTAATAAAACTACTTTATTTTACTATATATAGAAGTAGTTCCCGCATCGACGTCGACGATGCCTGTCCCGCATCCTCGTCGTCGACTCGGCGGTGGAGGCCTGCTTAATCAGGACCATGTCCGGGACTGGGCTCCGCCGGGCTGGTATTGGGAGGTGCTACCTTTGGAGGGACGTAGGTTGGTGAGGAGCCAGCCCGTTGTTGACCAGATCCTTGTTTGGTGGCGGTCGCGTGGGCCAGTGACGGTGTTGAGGCTTCCGGACACCGCGGAGGTGGTACGTCACCGTGTCAGCGAGGAGGACAAGCACGTCAGTCGCTACATGGTTGCGTTGGAGGACAGGTTCGACAATACCTGGCAGGTTCTTCAGGGATCTCACTGGAGCTAGGCTCCTGTGATGGTTCCTTATCTTTGTGTGTCCACCGCCCGCGACGATACCCGTCGGGTGCTACGGTTCTAGCTGTATTGACGATGCTATATGTATGATAGTATTTGAGGAGTATTAGTGATAATATTCGACGATGTACGGACACAAGAGATGATGTACTTTTGGTTATAATTGAATGCATGCTAATTTGAATACTACTTTATTTTATGATTTAGTTTTGCTTATTGAATGCTCATATTGGAAAAGTACCCCTACTTTGAATGCTAAAATTGAAGAGCCCCCTCCATCATCCACGCCGTCGTGGGGGTAGCGTCTCCTTCATTCCCGTGTGCTAGACAATTTGGTGTAATAATGCACTCGGGAATGAAAGGAGGAGCTACCATCACCGATAGTCAACCCGTGATTAATAATAATGATCTAATTTAGGTTTTTTAGTACATATATTTAATTGTACAAGTTTAATATTTGAATTATGAACATAGGCCGGAAATGTCGTGCTCGGACGATGAAAACCGCCCGGGGGAGTGCGACTGGTGCCACGACGACCGAGGTATGTGCGTCAGGTTCCTTGAGCTGGACGAAGATCGGCGCTTCAGCATTAAGCTCGAGGAGACCTTCGATGTTCATAAGGTACGCAACGACGACAATAGTTTTTTTCGTAATTAAGCATGACTTCAACTATTTTAACGTGTATTTTTCATCTTTTCCAATTCGACTAGCTTATCCCATGCTATGCAAGACGCTATGTCTTGGAGAGGATGGGTTTTGAAGACCATGAAAGTATGGAAACCAAAAAAATTCACCTAAGGACCCATCATGGTGTGGATTTTGAAGTAAAGTTGTACAATGCTGAGAGTGTAACCCATTTTGGTTGCAAAAATTGGAAAGCACTTTGTAAGATGTATGGTTTTGATGAGGGTATGCTTATCATGATGGATCTTGGTGATCCTACAATCGAGCAAGACAATATGGACATTTGGGTCCTTGTGGATACACTTCCAATTCTTCCCCCATGTGAGCTTCTCAAACATAGTTATTAAGTAATTTATATTGTTTATTTCAAAATAGTTGACAGCTTATTTCCATTGACAGCTTATTTTTATTCTTCAAAGAATGTGCGGAAGATGGTAGACAAAACCAACTACACTGATGGCTCCGAATTAACTTATAAGGAGAAAAATCATCTGATCGCATTTTCTACTGATCTTGAGAATTACAATGTCTATAATCGAACTCCTCAACATTATGGTCAATACGTGCCACTAGTGCACGTGTTGAACTATGGTAACTGCCATGGAGATACCCTGGTAAGATTTTTTACTATTATGACATCCGTGCATCTTTTTGCATACTTCTAAAATTAGTATCATTGCTAACTAGAAAGTTATTACTATGTTTTTCAACAAATAATCCCGAATGATTGTGTGCCTCATCTGATGTATACGCACGGTCACCTTGATGTTTTGAACATACAACCAGGTCATCCTACGAATCTCAACTGTTCATACCAGATTTCTAAAAGAAGTGGAGACATGACAATCAAAGAATGGAAAAAATGTATGGACAGTCGTAAGAAGCTTCTTGGAAGCAAAAGGAAGCGAAGCGCAAGAATTGGAGACAGGATGATCTCCATTCTTCATAATGGAGAATCAGGGTCTATATTGTTTTATGCTATTTTATCTTAATTAAGTGTGTTTAGGTCCTACCTGATACTGGTGATCATGTGCTAAGAACAATTATGTAGGGTTGGGTTCGATTACTATGAGTATGATGATCGTATGACTTGTTATTAATAACGAGTAGAAGTTGTATGATGATGCATGATTAGTAGGACTTGTTATTATATATGATGGTGTATGATGCGAGCATGAAGAGTTATTATATATCAGCAGGTGAAATGAACATAGCAGTAGCGTTGATAAACCAAGCACGAAGATATAAGAGAGGACACTTCTCTCTATTAGCTAGCCAATAACAACCTAAATTAACCCTCAAAACCCCTAAACCAGCCACTTTCAAAAAAAAACCTCAGCTACAGCCAGCTTCTAACGCGTGGATGCCTTTTGGTCCCGGTTTATGTCACCAACCGGGACCAAAGGCCCCCCTGCCTGGGCTGCCCGCAGCGGCCACGTGGAGGCCCATCTGTCACGGTTCGTGTAAGTACCGAAACTACAGGGGGAGGCATTAGTAACGACCTATTAGTCCCGGTTCAAGAACCGGGACTAGATGCCCTTACGAACCGGGACAAATGCCCTGTTTTCTACTAGTGACTGATCGCCATGCACATCTCTTTAATTGTTCCCAAGTAACCAAGTCATTATCTGATCACCTTTGTTATACCTACAAGTACGAGCATAAGCAAGAAGGCTCGCTTATGAGTAATGGTAGTAGAGAATGGATGTGCACTGTCTAGAATTTCTAAAGCGGACTCATTTGTTAGAAAGAAAAAGGATAACTGGAACAAACTATATTTTATGTGGAAGCAAGTAAACATTATGAGCAACAACAAGTTCAATATTAGATAATGTCTTCTTCGTGCCATCCATGTCATATAGATGCGATAACACATATTGTGGGTTATCTCTTATTGTCTTCTCAACAAATTAATTCTCACATTCACATAGTTCAAATTATGTGTTAATTATAGTTAAACTGAAAAAGGAAGCTCTCCAGAGTGTAAACTGCTGAACAACTAAATAAAAATAGTTTTCTTGTTAGACGACTTGTGTCAAGCATGACCAAGGAAAAACAAATATGTATCCCTTTTCTTTATCTCTCTCAACTCGATAAAAATCTGCATGACACCTCCAAGTGAAGCCAATTGCACATTATGAAGATGACCTATGCCACCATGCTTCCAATTTGCCGCGGATAAGCCTTATGCACTAAGTTAGAGGCATTCTTTCCCTTTTGCCATTGTTGACCTTGTTGGTTGCCATCTCTAATCTACTCGATATTGTAGGCAGGGAGAACCGCACTTTCTTTTATGTAAGGTTTGTGTGTCCCTGAGGGTGGTGTGTCAAGAAGAAAGTAAGGCCTCACGAGTCACGACTCTATCCCTGTCCCAGTGTGATTCTCTCGGCTGATGGGGTGTTTTGGTCTCATGGATCAACGGCTCACGGTCCAACAGGTTGTTGTCTTGCACTTTGGTTTGACTAGATTGTGGCGGCTGGTGGTGTCACGTCTATTTCGTTTGGTGGCTATCTCATTTTATTCTTTTCATGCTCCTGATCTATATCCCGGGCAATAGGTGATGAAGTATCATTTTGATAGCAAAAAGTGATGTGTCCCCAAAAATAATATGTTTAGTAGTAATATGTTCTCATCTATTTGAACGTGAGATTCATCCAGCAAGCCCTTTTAGAGGTTTATGTAGGCGTTTTCTATAGTTCTTTTACCTTAGATATGGCTGAACATCAAGATTTAAAATGGCTAAACTAGAGACAATGAGTTCGAATGACTAAACCATAATAGTTCTATTAGGAAACATTAGTGTTCATATTGTTTTAGTTTCTTTTATTAGGAAGTGTTGTTATTTTTTTGGTTTAGTTTCTTCGAGCGGGTGTACTTTATTTAATTAAGAGTGAATTTCATATTTTACCCAAAGTTTCATGTTGTGATAGCTTTTACCCCATGTAGCAGAATTTTTCATTTTTTTACCCAATTTAATGAAACTTGTGACACAAATTTATGGCAAAACAGCTGCAAACCGGACCAGCTGCACCATGCCACACCCGACCACACCTAACCGACTGGTCGATAGCGAAGTGCCCTTGGTGTCTTAGTGAATCTCAAGACCTAATCAGATGGATCAGTCTCTCGGAAGTGCTCACATGGATAAGTTATTTGTGCTTGGGTTTATATAGATGAGTGTATGTGCATGTATATGAACGTCTGGTCGGTAGCGTGTTTTCTAAAAAAAATATTGCAAAAAAAACAGCTTGTTTTTTGTAAGGTATATATATGGCAAAACAACTTATTTGGGTGAGGTGACAATGGGCCCATGTGGGCATAATTGCATACATATTTTTTAGGATTGCCTAATTGCATACATAAGATTTGAAATGTAGTTTTTCTTGAGAAATATATTTGAAATGTAGTTTTTTTTAGGGGTGAAAAACAATTTATTCATCACCAAAAACCACATGATGTGGTATACATGAAAGGTCATGGGGGTTTCCAAGCCACAAATGGTGTCCCGGACCCTGTGACAGAGCAAATTTAGCTAATCTATGTGCCTCATAGTTTACGGCACGACCCTCCCAAACAAAATTACAATTAAAAGTAGACGCTCTGAGTTTTATTTCGCTAATGATAGTACCATATCGTCCTCTGGTCCCCTTTTGAATGTCCGAGACAACTTCTTTGCAGTCTGAGGAAATGATGAACTGTTGCAAGTTGAGGTCCTCTGCCAAAGCTAAAGCCTCCCGGCAAGCAATTGCCTCCAAAGCAGTAGGATCATGTACACCATAAATGACGAGTGCTGAGTTTCCAAGATAGAATCCTTGGTCATCCCTACAGATAGCAGCGGCGGATCCTCCCCGCTCAAACCTTACTCCTGCGTCCACATGAATTTTTGCATATCCCATAGGAGGAGCCTTGGGTCTAGCAGCAGGCGCCACATGCGATACCGTTCCCAGACCGACGCGCGAGTTGACAGTACCAACAATTTCTAACTCTGCTATGAACCTGTTTACAAACGCATGTGTGGATTGAGGGCTCTGGAAAATACCCTCATGTATCGCTTTTCGCCGTGCCGACCAGATAGCCCACATAGTTACCGCAAGCAACGTGAATTTCTGCTGTGACAGAGTTTCTAGAAGGGTAAACAACCATTGCTTGGTGGAGGGTTCAGATTTCCATCATCTGTTGCACAAGATCACTGTCGCTGAGAGCCCAAGTGCACCTGGAAGCGGTGCATTCGATGAGAGAGTGTCGCCATGAGTCAAGCGTGCCACAAAGCCCACGGCTGGCTGAATCTGTCATGTGGCGATGCATGCGTACGTCATTCGTTTGTATCGAGTGTCTGGACAGGCGCCACAAGAACATCCTCACCTTAGCCAGAACACTCGTCCTCCACAAACTTTTCCAACTGTTCTTCTCTGCATTTGAGCTTGAGGGGCCCGCGATTCCCTACAACCATGCTTCTCTTTGCTGCTTCGTTGCTATGAGCATGTTATAAGCAGATTTCACTGTGAACAGGCCATGCTTATCGTAGTGCCAACTCCAGAAATCAGGAATATTATGAGTGCAGAGGGGAATCCCAAGAATAACAGTAGCGTCCATTGGCATGAAAGTTGCCTCCACCACCGTTCTATTCCAAGTTGCAGATGTATGATCAATTAGTTCTGAGACCAAAGACGGCGGGTTCTGTACTCGACTGCCGTAAGGAGGAAGCACCTCATCCCTTGGCAGCCAATTGTCACTCCAGATGTGTGTCGTGTCGCCATTACCCACCCGCCTTATTAACCCTTGTTTTAAGGTATCTCTTCCTTCGATGATTGCCCTCCATATCTGGCTAGGGTGGCTCCCGAGGCTAGCCTGCAAGACATCTGAGTTTGGGAAGTAAATGCTTTTCAAAAGACTTGCACTCAGCGTCTCGGGGTTCTGTAACAATCTCCATGCCTGCCTTGCCAACATAGCCAGGTTGAACAACTAGAAATCTTTAAAACCCAGACCACCCATACCTTTCGGTTGGGTCATAGTTTCCCAAGAGACCCAATGAGGTTTGCGTTTGCCCTCTTTGCTCCCCCACCAGAATTTCCTTATAAGCATATTGAGGTGTTCGCACAATCCTCTAGGGAGCTTGAAGCAAGACATAGAGAAAACTGGCACTGCTTGGGCTACAGATTTAACAAGGACTTCCTTTCCTGCTGCTGACATTGTGTTTGCAATCCATCCTTGGACTTTGCTCCACAACCGATCCTTGAGATATTTGAAGGCACCATTCTTTGAGTTACCAATGCCAGACGGCATTCCCAAGTACTTCTCGTTTAATGTCTCATTTGGAACATGGAGCAGCTCGTTGATCTCATCCCTCACAGACTCAGGCACTCCTTTACTGAAGAAGACTCATGACTTTGCAAAATTTATACGTTGACCAGTTGCCTGACAGTATGTGTCCAGAACCTGGTTAACCTCATTAGCACCCACACTATTAGCCTTGAAGAACAGCAGGCTGTCATCTGCAAATAATAGGTGGTTCACTGGTGGAGCCGAGGGGGCTACCTGCAAACCACTTAAGTTGGATGACTCATTTTTGGATTTAAGGAGGCACGAAAGGCCCTCTGCTACTAACAAGAACAAGTATGGGGAGATGGGGTCCCCTATCTGATTCCACGGATTGGTGTGAACTCCTGCAATTTGTTTCCATTGAACATTACTGAGAACTTAACTGTGGTGACAAGATTCATCACTATGTCCACCCACCGAATTGTGAAGCCCAACTTTAGCATTATTGCTCTCAAATATTGCCACTCGACCCTATCATATGCCTTCATCATATCAAGCTTCAGTGCACACGATTGATGCTTCTTCGCCTTATTACGCTTCATAAAATGCAAGCATTCATAAGCAGTTATAATGTTGTCAGTGATCAGTCTGCCTGGGACAAACGCTGACTGCTCCTCAGAAATAATGTCGGGTAAGACTAACTTTAGGTGATTGGATATTACCTTTGATGCAATCTTGTACAGTACATTGCATAGGCTGATCGGTCAAAACTGTGTTAAAAGTGTGGGATTTTTTACCTTAGGTATTAGGACTAACATAGTCTCATTGATACTCGCCGCCGTCTCAGTACCCTCGACAATCTTCAGGACCACATTGGTGACTTCATCTCCACATATCTCCCAGTGACGTTGGAAAAAATGCGCAGGATATCCATCCGGCCCAGGTGCTTTTAATGGGAACATTTGGAATAAAGCAACCTTGACCTCCTGTTGGGTATACGGCACGTTAAGCGATTCATTCATTGCCTAGGTGACCTTCCGAGGCACAGTGTCTAGAACTTGATTCATGTTTTGGACCCCTTCCGATGTGTACAAATCCTCATAGAAAGCTGTGGCCAGAGACTCCATCTCACTTTTATCAGTAGTCATTTTCCCGTCCGGTCTCTGTAGGGATTTGATCTGATTTTTCCTTCTTCTTCTACTAGCTCTAAGATGGAAAAAATACGTGTTTTTGTCTCCGTGTGACAGCCACTCCAATCTTGCCCTTTGTCTCCATAGCATTTCTTCTATGTGGTACAGCTCCGTGAGGCGATCGACAATTTTAATCTCCAAATGATTGGGACCAGATCTACCTTGGGAATCGCGTAGCTCCTGTAGCTGTCTCCTTAAACAAGAGATCTCCTGCTGAATATTGCCAAAATGAGTGCGATCCCACCTTGATAGATCCCCTGCCAGTCCATGCAGTTTGTCCTTTAGTTCTTCAACCGAGGCAGCTCCCGTCGCTGTCCATGCAGACTCGACCACCCCCGGCAGCGCTGAGTCCCTCTCCCAGCATGTTTCGTATTTAAAAGGCCTGGGCCCATTGCTGCATGCATGCACATTGCTGTAGCGTACGTAAACTGGTACGTGATCATAGGTAGCTGCTATTTTGTGCTCCAACACAGCTCCCGGATAAGCGATTGACCAGGCAGGATTAGCAACGCCTCTGTCTAGCCTGACTCTAGTGGAAGTTCCTCCGGTGACCTTCTTCTCGAAAGTCCAATTGCTCCCGCTGTATCCTGTGTCTGAGAGGCCACACGTATCCAAAGCGTCTCGGAACAGATCCATCTGTGCCTGACTCCTCCTGCCGACGCCGTCGTGCTCGTGCGCATGCAGGACCTCATTGAAATGCTCCACGACTAGCCAAGGCAAATCACTTGTTCCGACAATACCCCTCAGCATATCCCAGTTTTGTATCGTTCATTGACTTGTGCCTCCCCGTACACAAAAGTAACTCTTGTCCTGTGATCAACCATTGCATCAACAATTGCATCAATGTGGTAATCAGAGTAACCAACAACGTCAAGCTTTATTTCATCATTCCAAAAAATACAAAGTCCTCCACTCCTTCCATGACTACTAACAGCAAAACTTTTATTGTAACCTAAAGTGCATGCTAGATTCTCTACTTGAGAGCCCTCTAATTGAGTTTCGACGATGCATGCGATAGAGGGGGCATGTTGCCTCGTGAGATCACGAAGCTCGCGAACTGTCACGGGTTTGCCAGCCCCGCGACAGTTCCAGCATAGGAGACTCATTGCGCTCGGCACGACTCCTCAAGGGAGCCCACCAAACGCGCATCAAAAGGGTTGTTGCTGCTTGTTGCACTCAGGTTTCCTTTTTCAAACATCATCATAGTGGCTTTCGTCCTCTTTGATTCTTGCTTAGAGGTTGGGCTAGGGGGTACCACCGCTGGGGGTAAATCCAGAGGAGCTTGACCCGGGCTATTTTTTGCAGCACTGGCGCCCCCAAACTAACTTGTGCTGCTCCACGCTTTCTATTGCCTTGCGCCCCCACCATATCTACATCATCGTCAAGAATGGGATCATCACGTCCCATATATTCTGTGCTTTCATGCTGGTCTGTGCCCCTTTGATTTGCACCACGTCCTGCTCCACGGCCGGCTCTACCTCTACCTCTCCCACCCCCTGATGCACTGTCGGCTCCAGGTCCTCGCCCTGGCCCCTTAAACCAATCAGCTCGAAGATTTTTGAAAACTAATGCAGACGGAGGGTGAATTCCGTTGCCACATTCTTTATACAAGTGACCTAGCATACCACAAACGACGCACCAATCGGGTAGTCGCTCGTATTTGACCCTGAAGATCTCCCTCTTCTTCTTTAGCACCAAAGACACAGCGTTCCTGAGAGGTTTTGTGACATCCACTTTGACACGCACCCTAAAAAAATTGCCCTCGAAATCTTGGGATTTGGGTTCAGCATAGATGAAGTCTCCGACTGTGCCAGCAAGGGATTTGATCAGACCAAAGAACAGCTCCGGGAGGTCGTCGATCTGAATCCACATCTCAATTTTGTTCAAGCTAATCGATGACGGTCTGGTGATTCCATCATATGGCTCGATGACGACCGCCTTGCCTTTGAAGGTCCATGGCCCGTCTTCCATTACTCGCTCCCAATCGCCGAGGCAAGAGAACTGGAGGGTGTAAAGGTTATCCTCCAAAGGAGGAAATTTAACTTCCTGAGCAAGATCCCATGCAACTCTCATATTGCGGAAGAACCAATACTGACTATATGATCTATCAATGTGTACACGGGCAATTGCCATCCAACGAGCAGCTTCCTCCGGTATATCACCGTCCTCCACAACTATGTCCACCAAGTCGTCCTCCTTCAACCCAAGCTCCTTCATCATTGCTTCCATGTCGCTCATCGCCGCTCCAGAGGCGGACGTCGAGCCCTCCATCGTATCTCTTGCCCGAGAAACTGCGGATTCCGCGGGCGGGATGTTCCCAAGACCGACCTCCAATCTGCCACAGCGCCAGCCACCCGTGGGCGTCGGCGATCGGTGGTAGGGAAGCGGTGGGGATCGTGATCTCCACATCGGGCGCACGCCGCCGGGAGGAAGAGGAAACCCTAACTAGAGGGGAAACTTCTGGCTGGTCATAGATTTGAAATGTAGTGAACGCATTATTTGGGTGAGGTGAAACTGGGCCCATGAACGCACGATGTTGGCACAGCCCAGCCCATACATGCCGTCCCTCCCGACCACTCCCACGCGAGAAGCACTGGCGCCAACAGAAACTGAAAGCAGCCGGCAAGAACGACAGAGAGAGACACATCGGACGCCACGTCGTCGAAGGCGGCCGGCACCGAACCAGCCGCGTATAGACAAGTCAGCACCACGCTGGCGCCTGCCGATCCACTTGTCACCCGCTGGCGCGCTGGCAGGTCGCGGTTAGTGGAGGCTCCAATGACAAGCAGGATTATGATCGTGATTTTTAAAAGTTTAACTAATCGCTAATGATGGGCGTAAGTCTGGCAAATCCCTTCCTACTTTTCGAGTTTCCGGAGCAAGCTACCCCTCTTGGCACATCATGGCCCTACGGAACTCGTTTCAGACAGGCAGCACTGTCGGCATGTTGTGGTTTTGTATCTATCCCGTGTACTTGTGGACATAAACTAGATGCACTGAAGCATAGTGGTTTGCATCAAATTAAACCCTGAGAATGTTTGAGAACTTGTGCTTTTCGCTTGAGACAGCGACACTGTAGCACTCTCGCCACACTAACCACCCTGCACTACTACGCAAGGTGCCCTACTTGGTTTACATGAAAACCATGGGCCATGCCCATGCATGGCCGATGCTCCCATACGCATAGTAACGATATTGGCTTGAAAGGAGGTAATAGTGAGGTAAATACTAGCTCTGCGTGTGATTTGAGGTGTGGCCTCTGAAGGTGTTACAGTGGTCTGACTGATGCTCCAATACGCACAGTAAGAAAGCATTCTCAGTGTTCTAGTCAAAAGCTTCCCTGGATTTTGCCGCCCGTTCGGAATCACCACCGAGCCCTCATCGATTGATCGCCTGCAGCATACACAAGGCCCACTACTGCGATGGCGACACGAAATATTTTGAAAGAAAATGCCATGCACATTGCCCCCCTTCAGCTGCTATATAAGCGGCTCCTCGCCGCGCCACAAGAGAACTCTCCCGCTTGTCGAAAAAAACACGCACGCATACACACAGCACAGGTTGCTACGATGGACATGGGACACATGCATGCCAGGAGGCTTCTGTCGCACGCCGCGGCGACGCCGGCGGTGGCGGCGCCCGGCCCGTCGGGGCAGACGCCGCCCTCGAGCCCCTTCGGCTCCGTGGACGCAACGGTGATCTCGATCCTGTCGCTGCTCCTCTGCGTCCTCGTCGTGGCGCTCGTGGTCCGCGCGTTCGTCCAGTGCGCGTGCCGCGTCACGCGGCGCGTGTGCTACGGCCCGGCGGAGGTCCCCAGCGACGCAGAGGCCGGCGGCCTGGAGAGGACCGTGCTGCACGCCGCCGCCGGCGCCGGCGGCAAGAAGAAGCGGGCGGGCAAGGGCGCCGCCATCCGGGCGATCCCGACGATGGAGTACTCGGCGGAGATCGAGCTCGCCGTGTGCTGCTCCACCGAGTGCGCCATCTGCCTCGCCGACCTGAAGCAAGGCGAGCGCGTCCGCGTGTTGCCGCGCTGCCACCACGGCTTCCACGTCCGGTGCATTGACCGATGGCTCTCCGCGCGCCAGACGTGCCCCACCTGCAGACAGGAGCCGTTCGTGCCGCAGGCCCGACCCGAGGAGCCGGCGGCCGTGCAGGTGCACGTCGACGCTGCACAGCTCGACACGATCTAGACAACCTAGCTACATGTGTGTGGAAAATCGTTCGATGACAATTGTACAGTACAGTACTAGTGAAACGGTGAAAAAAAATATGAATAGTGAACAATTTTGCAGCTCTGTTGTCGTCTTTTTTTTTTTGAAATTGTTGCAGCTCTGTTGTCGTCTGTGATACCGTGATCGTGATCTTTCTTGTTGTATACTGTATTTTGTTGAGGCAGTCGAAGTGACCCGTGTCTGAATGCCCGATGAAATAAGTTGCGAGTGAAACCACATGGGTAAACTTTTGTGCAATTTATGTTTTTTTAGCACGGTACAACCGGAGACGCTCACATACAGTCACATACACTCAAGCAATTTATGTTTTTAAGAATATTTTTATACAAATTATGCATCCTTGTTTTCGGGACACAATTATGCATTCTTGTTGGACAATGACGTTCGGGCTATCCAGGTTCGTTGTTCCGACATGAAGTTAGCAAATTATATCTGCCAAAAAATATATCAAAACGGCCCACTAACCACTGAAGATATCTGGGCCAAGGACTGCAATTGTTTATACGGTCATCCCTTGAAGTGGCCTAGCCCATTAGCTCATTTTCTTTTAATAGAGAAGAAAATGAAAAGAAGAAAATGATTTTTGGGGTTGGCATGAAGAAACCCATGGAAAGTTCAGTGTCAGGTCCGCATACCGTATGATCTTGAGGACAAAAATTCATCGGGAAGCTTGGTTAAACGAATCTGAAGGTTCATCGCACACCGAGCATGAGAGTAAGCATTGGAGCAGTATTTGGCATATACAAGTACCGTCTAAAGTTAGAATGTTCGTGTGGAGATTCGCGAGACAGTCTATGCCTACTGGCAAGCTCCTGAACCACCCCAATATGTCATCAGAAGATAGCTGCAATCTATGTGGGGCAAGGGACACTTGGCGGCATGCTCTCTTCACCTGTCTGATGTCCAGCAGCGTTTGGGCTTTGGCGCCAGAACACCTCGTCGACATCTTGGCTCAGGAGGAATGATCTAATGAATGCTCCAAGGATTGGCTATTTCATATACATGAAATAATGACCAAGGACGATTTTGTTAGGACAATTGTCATGGTGTGGGCAATATGGAGTGCGCGGCGAAAGGCGATTCATGAGGCCATCTTCCAGTCACCGATGACCATAAACGGCTTCATCACAAGATTGTTATCCAAGCTCCAAGTAGTCCTTACGCCGAAGATGACGACGGCAACAGTCCGGGCACCCAGACCGAGGCAGTGGCAGCCACCAGTGGCGAACTGCGCGAAAGTTAATGTCGACACTGCAGTCTCTCATCATGGAGAATAGGAGCTATCAGTCGTGATGCAACGGGCAGTTTCTTGGGAGCTTCAGTGCTAGCTTTTCGACACATTGTCGATCCTCAAGCGCTAGAAGCCTTGGCTGTGCGGGAGGCACTTGCCCTTTCAGATGATCTATATCTAAGGCGTATTCATGTGGCCTCGAACTGCAAAGTTGTCATAGAAGATATCCAGAAGGAGAATGCACCCAGCTATGGAGCAATCATACATGAAATCTTAGATCACTCATCGTCTTTTGATTTGTGTAAATTTAGTCATGAATTTAGGAGCTCAAACTTTGAAGCTCACAATCTCGCAAAGCATGCACTTTCACTAGGGGGTCGCCGCCATGTCTGGTTAGGTCACCCCGGAGATCTTCCATCCATCCCTGTAAACATTGTGACGACTTAATAAAGCTTTGCGAGTTTGTCTAAAAAAAAGCTCATTTTCTTTTCTCACCCTATTCTACTCTATCGACAGTTCACACCTCCTCCGGTGCCTCCATAGGCAGCGTGACCCGTTCTCACACATGCTCGCTCGCCTGCATACACAATAACACACGCATGTTCAGAAACATACACACACAACCACTAGTAGAAAAGGGGGCAAAGGTCCATGCCGGGTCAACCCATTAGTCCCAGTTCAATCCAGAACCGGGACCCATGGGGGCATTGGACCAGGTTCGTGAGCCCCGGGGGCCGGCCGGGCCACGTGGGCCATTTGTCCCGGTTCGTCTGGACCTTTTGGTCCCGGTTGGTGGGACGAACCGGGACCAATGGGCCTCGCTCCTAGCCCACCACCATTGGTCCCGGTTTGTGGCTCGAACCGAGACCAAAGGCTGCCCTTTAGTCCCGGTTCATGCCACCAACCGGGACCAATGAGGTGCCTATATATACCCCCTCGTTTAAGAGCAGAGCACACTTCTCTGTTTTTTCTGGCCGCCGAGGGGGAGAGGGCTTGGTGGTGCTCTAGCTCACCTCCTATGCACACAAGGTGTTCAATGAAATGCCCGAGCCACACTACTTAAGCTTTCTCCTCTCCAAGCTCGACCTCTAAGCTCCATTTTCCTCAATATTTGTCTAGATTTAGCGGTCCGTCACGCCCCGTCCCCATCTTCACAGTCGTCGATCACTCGCTTCGATCTCATCACCTGCACCACCGTGGTGATCCTCTTGTTCTTATCTTCTTTTTGAAAGGAAAAATATTCTTACTTGTATGTTTAGATAGATACTTGTATTATTTTCTTACTTTTATTATTGCATCTTATATAGTGCGATGGTTTTGGTATCCGCCCCCATCGGCCCTCGTCCTGTCTATGATTCGGATGTGGTATATATTATCTTTTCATAACTATTGGTTCATTTATTGTTTATGAAAATTATGCCGACCAACGTGACATAGATTTTATTTATCTAGGAGGTTGTTGAACCGGAAATTCTAACCGACCCTATTGTCGAGAGGTTAAATTTAGTTGAAGAAGAAAACAATTTCTTGAAGGAAAAAATAAGAAAAATTGAGGAGGAGAAGATGATATTGGAGTTGCATGTTGCGGATGTCGTCGATGATCACAAGATCAAGATGGATGTAATGCGCTTGAAGATTAGAAAGATTAGAAAACATGTCATTCATACCGAGGGTTGGTATCATTATGTCGTTGGACCAGTTGTTACCTTGGTTGCGATTATGGTCGCATTTGTTTTTGCATTGAAATGTTTTACATAGTTTCAATGTATGGTTTAATTAATTTAGATGCTCTGCAAAGCTTTATGTTGTTAGATGAGAACTATGTATGTACTTTGGTTTTAATGTGATGATGAACTTCTATTAATTTGGTCACTTAATTATCTATTCATGATGTTCTGTAAAGATATTTGACACACTTAATTATATATAATGCACGCAGATGAACCGGCAATGGATGTACGGTGACAGACACACCTCCGAGTACATTAAGGGCATGCATGATTTTCTCGAAGTGGCTGAGGCAAACAAGCAGAATGGTTTTATGTGTTGTCCATGCCCTATATGTGGGAATACTAAGTCTTCCTCTGACCGGAAAATCCTTCACACCCACCTGCTTTACAAGGGTTTCATGCCACACTATAATGTTTGGACGAGGCACGGAGAAATAGGGGTTATGATGAAAGACAGCAAAGAAGAACAGTACGATGACAACTATGTGCCCCCTGAATACGGTGATGCTACTGAACATCAAGAGGAACCAGACGATGTGCACGATGATGATGCAACGGGCGAAGCTGCTGAAGATCAAGAGGAACCAGACGATGTGCCCGATGATGATGATCTCCGCCGGGTCATTGTCGATGCAAGGACGCAATGCGAAAGTCAAAAGGAGAAGCTGAAGTTCAATCACATGTTAGAGGGTCACAAAAAGGGTTGTACCCCAATTGCGAAGATGTCAACACAAAGCTCGGTACCGTACTGGAATTGCTGCAGTGGAAGGTAGATGCTGTGTCTGACAAAGGATTTGAGAAGCTACCGAAAATATTGAAGAAGAAGCTTCCAAAGGATAACGAATTGCCCGACAGTACATACGTGATACGTCTCCAACGTATCTATAATTTTTGATTGCTCCATGCTACTTTATCTACTGTTTTAGGCAATATTGGGCTTTATTATCCACTTTTATATTATTTTTGGGACTAACATATTAACCGGAGGCCCAACCCAGATTTGCTCTTTTATGCCTATTTCAGTGTTTTAAGGAAAAGGAATATCAGACGGAGTCAAAACGGAACGAAATCAACTGGAGAAGTTATTTTTGGAAGGAAAGCCACCCGATGGACCTGGAGTGCACGTCAGGAGATACGGGAGGTGCTCACGAGGGTGGGGGCGCGCCCTCCGCCCTGGGCGCGCCCCCCTGCCTCGTGGGTGTTGGGGAACGTTACATAAAATAAAATTCTCCAACGTTCACCAAGATTAATCTATGAGTTCATCTAGCAACGAGAGAGAGGAGTGCATCTACATACCCTTTTAGATCGCAAGCGGAAGCGTTCAAGAGAACGGGGTTGAGGGATTCGTACTCGTTGTGATCCAAATCACCGGAGATCCTAGCGCCGAACGGACGGCACCTCCGCGTTCAACACACGTACGGTCAGTGTGACATCTCCTCTTTCTTGATCCAGCAAGGGGGAAGGAGAGGTTGATGAAGATCCAGCAGCACGACGACGTGGTGGTGGATGCAGCAGGGATCCGGCAGGGCTTCGCCAAGCGACTACGGGAGGGAGAGGTGTAGAAAGAGGGGGAGGGAGGCGCCAGGTGTCAGGGTGCGACTGTCCTCCCACCCCCTCTTTATTAGGGACCCCAGGGGGGCGCCGGCCCTAGGAGATGGGATCTCCTAGGGGGGGCGGCCAAGGGGGAAACTTGCCCCCCAAGGCAAGTGGAGGCGCCCCCTCCCCTAGGGTTCCCAACCCTAGGCGCGGATAGGGGCCCAAGGGGGCGCACCAGATCACCAGGGGCTGGTTCCCCTCCCACTTCAGCCCATGGGGCCTCCGGGATGGGTGGCCCCACCCGGTGGACCCCCGGGACCCTTCCGGTGGTCCCGGTACAATACCGGTGAACCCCGAAACTTTCCCGATGGCCGAAACTCGACTTCCCATATATAATTCTTTACCTTCGGACCATTCCGGAACTCCTCGTGATGTCCGGGATCTCATCCAGGACTCCGAACAACTTTCGGTTTGCTGCATACTAATATCTTTACAACCCTAGCATCACCGAACCTTAAGTGTGTAGACCCTACGGGTTCGGGAGACATGCAGACATGACCGAGACTGCTCTCCGGTCAATAACCAACAGCGGGATCTGGATACCCATGTTGGATCCCACATGCTCCTCGGTGATCTCATCGGATGAACCACGATGTCGAGGATTCAAGCAACCCCGTATACAATTCCCTTTGTCAATCGGTACGTTACTAGCCCGAGATTCGAACGTCGGTATCCCAATACCTCGTTCAATCTCGTTACCGGCAAGTCACTTTACTCATACCGTAATGCATGATCCCGTGATCAGACACTTGGTCACTTTGATCTCATTATGATGATGCATTACCGAGTGGGCCCAGAGATACCTCTCAGTCATACGGAGTGACAAATCCCAGTCTCGATCCGTGTCAACCCAACAGACACTTTCGGAGATACCCGTAGTATACCTTTATAGTCACCCAGTTACGTTGTGATGTCTGGTACACCCAAAGCACTCCTACGGTATCCGGGAGTTACACGATCTCATGGTCTAAGGAAAAGATACTTGACATTGGAAAAGCTCTAGCAAAAGGAACTACACAATCTTGTGCTATGCTTAGGATTGGGTCTTGTCCATCACATCATTCTCCTAATGATGTGATCCCGTTATCAATGACATCCAATGTCCATAGTCAGGAAACCATGACTATCTGTTGATCAACGAGCTAGTCAACTAGAGGCTCGCTAGGGACAAATTGTGGTCTATGTATTCACACGTGTATTACGATTTCCGGATAATACAATTATAGCATGAATACAAGACAATTATCATGAACAAGGAAATATAATAATAATCCTTTTATTATTGCCTCTAGGGCATATTTCCAACAGTCTCCCACTTGCACTAGAGTCAATAATCTAGTTACATTGTGATGAATCGAACACCCATAGAGTTCTGGTGTTGATCATGTTTTGCTCGCGGAAGAGGTTTAGTCAACGGATCTGTGACATTCAGATCCGTATGTACTTTGCAAATATCTATGTCTCCATCTTGAACATTTTCACGGATGGAGTTGAAACGACGCTTGATGTGCCTGGTCTTCTTGTGAAACCTGGGCTCCTTGGCAAGGGCAATAGCTCCAGTGTTGTCACAGAAGAGAGTGATCGGCCCCGACGCATTGGGTATGACTCCTAGGTCGGTGATGAACTCCTTCATCCATATTGCTTCATGCGCTGCCTCCGAGGCTGCCATGTACTCCGCTTCACATGTAGATCCCGCCACGACGCTCTGCTTGCAACTGCACCAGCTTACTGCTCCACGATTCAACATATACACGTATCCGGTTTGTGACTTAGAGTCATCCAGATCTGTGTCGAAGCTAGCGTCGATGTAACCCTTTACGACGAGCTCTTCGTCACCTCCATAAACGAGAAACATGTCCTTTGTCCTTTTCAGGTACTTCAGGATATTCTTGACCGCTGTCTAGTGTTCCTTGCCGGGATTACTTTGGTACCTTCCTACCAAACTTACGGCAAGGTTTACATCAGGTCTGGTACACAGCATGGCATACATAATAGATCCTATGGCTGAGGCATAGGGGATGACACTCATCTCTTCTTTATCTTCTGCCGTGGTCGGGCATTGAGCCGAGCTCAATCTCACACCTTGCAACACAGGCAAGAACCCTTTCTTGGACTGATCCATATTGAACTTCTTCAATATCTTATCAAGGTATGTGCTTTGTGAAAGACCTATGAGGCGTCTCGATCTATCCCTATAGATCTTGATGCCTAATATGTAAGCAGCTTCTCCAAGGTCCTTCATTGAAAAACACTTATTCAAGTAGGCCTTAATGCTGTCCAAAAGTTCTATATCATTTCCCATCAAAAGTATGTCATCTACATATAATATGAGAAATGCTACAGAGCTCCCACTCACTTTCTTGTAAACGCAGGCTTCTCCATAAGTCTGCATAAACCCAAACGCTTTGATCATCTCATCAAAGCGAATGTTCCAACTCCGAGATGCTTGCACCAGCCCATAAATGGATCGCTGGAGCTTGCATACCTTGTTAGCATTCTTAGGATCGACAAAACCTCCGGCTGCATCATATACAGTTCTTCCTTAAGATAGCCGTTAAGGAATGCCGTTTTGACGTCCATCTGCCATATCTCATAATCATAGTATGCGGCAATTGCTAACATGATTCGGACGGACTTCAGCTTCGCTACGGGAGAGAAAGTCTCATCGTAGTCAACCCCTTGAACTTGCCGATAACCCTTAGCGACAAGTCGAGCTTTATAGATGGTAATATTACCATCCGCGTCCGTCTTCTTCTTAAAGATCCATTTGTTTTCTATCGCTCGCCGATCATCGGGCAAGTCTGTCAAAGTCCATACTTTGTTTTCATACATGGATTCTATCTCGGATTGCATGGCTTCAAGCCATTTGTTGGAATCTGGGCCCGCCATCGCTTCTTCATAGTTCGAAGGTTCACCGTTGTCTAACAACATGATTTCCAGGACAGGGTTGCCATACCACTCTGGTGTGGAACGTGTCCTTGTGGACCTACGAAGTTCAGTAGCAACTTGATCCGAAGTACCTTGATCATCATCATTAATTTCCTCTCCAGTCGGTGTAGGCACCACAGGAACATTTTCCTGAGCTGCACTACTTTCCGGTTCAAGAGGTAGTACTTCATCGAGTTCTACTTTCCTCCCACTTACTCCTTTCGAGAGAAACTCTTTTTCCAGAAAGGATCCGTTCTTGGCAACAAAGATCTTGCCTTCGGATCTAAGGTAGAAGGTATACCCAATGGTTTCCTTAGGGTATCCTATGAAGACGCATTTTTCCGACTTGGGTTCGAGCTTTTCAGGTTGAAGTTTCTTGACATAAGCATCACATCCCCAAACTTTTAGAAACGACAGCTTAGGTTTCTTCCCAAACCATAATTCATACGGTGTCGTCTCAACGGATTTAGACGGAGCCCTATTTAAAGTGAATGTAGCTGTCTCTAGAGCGTATCCCCAAAATGATAGCGGTAAATCGGTAAGAGACATCATAGATCGCACCATATCCAATAGAGTGCGATTACGACGTTCGGACACACCGTTACGCTGAGGTGTTCCAGGCGGCGTGAGTTGTGAAACGATTCCACATTTCCTTAAGTGCGTACCAAATTCGTGACTTAAATATTCTCCTCCACGATCTGATCGTAAGAACTTTATCTTTCGGTCACGTTGATTCTCTACCTCATTCTGAAATTCCTTGAACTTTTCAAAGGTCTCGGACTTGTGTTTCATCAAGTAGACATACCCATATCTACTTAAGTCATCAGTGAGAGTGAGAACATAACGATATCCTCCGCGAGCCTCAACGCTCATTGGACCACACACATCAGTATGTATGATTTCCAATAAGTTGGTTGCTCGCTCCATTGTTCCGGAGAACGGAGTCTTGGTCATTTTGCCCATGAGGCATGGTTCGCATGTGTCAAATGATTCATAATCGAGAGACTCTAAAAGTCCATCAGCATGGAGCTTCTTCATGCGCTTGACACCAATGTGACCAAGGCGGCAGTGCCACAAGTATGTGGGACTATCGTTATCAACTTTACATCTTTTGGTATTCACACTATGAATATGTGTAACATTACGTTCGAGATTCATTAAGAATAAACCATTGACCATCGGGGCATGACCATAAAACATATCTCTCATATAAATAGAACAACCATTATTCTCGGATTTAAATGAGTAGCCATCTCGTATTAAACGAGATCCAGATACAATGTTCATGCTCAAACTTGGCACTAAATAACAATTATTGAGGTTTAAAACTAATCCCGTGGGTAAATGTAGAGGTAGCGTGCCGACGGCGATCACATCGACCTTGGAACCATTCCCGACGCGCATCGTCACCTCGTCCTTCGCCAGTCTCCGCTTATTCCGCAGCTCCTGCTGTGAGTTACAAATATGAGCAACGGCACCGGTATCAAATACCCAGGAGTTACTACGAGTACTGGTAAGGTACACATCAATTACATGTATATCACATATACCTTTAGTGTTGCCGGCCTTCTTGTCCGCTAAGTATTTGGGGCAGTTCCGCTTCCAGTGACCCTTCCCTTTGCAATAAAAGCACTCAGTCTCAGGCTTGGGTCCATTCTTTGACTTCTTCCCGGCAACTGGCTTACCGGGCGCGGCAACATCCTTGCCGTCCTTCTTGAAGTTCTTCTTACCCTTGCCCTTCTTGAACTTGGTGGTTTTATTGACCATCAACACTTGATGTTCTTTCTTGATTTCTACCTCTGCCGACTTCAGCATTGAAAATACTTCAGGAATAGTTTTCACCATCCCCTGCATATTGTAGTTCATCACAAAGCTCTTGTAGCTCGGTGGGAGCGACTGAAGGATTCTGTCAATGACCGCCTCGTCCGGGAGGTTAATGTCCAGCTGGGACAGGCGGTTGTGCAACCCAGACATTTTGAGTATGTGCTCACTGACAGAACTATTTTCCTCCATCTTACAACTATAGAACCTGTCGGAGACTTCATATCTCTTGACCCGGGCATGAGCTTGGAAAACCATTTTCAGCTCCTCGAACATCTCATATGCTCCGTGTTGCTCAAAACGCTTTTGGAGCCCCGGTTCTAAGCTGTAAAGCATGCCGCACTGAACGAGGGAGTAATCATCAGCACGTGACTGCCAAGCGTTCATAACGTCTTGGTTCTCTGGGATGGGTGCTTCACCTAGCGGTCCTTCTAGGACATATGCTTTCTTGGCAGCTATGAGGATGATCCTCAGGTTCCGGACCCAGTTCGTATAGTTGCTGCCATCATCTTTCAGCTTGGTTTTCTCTAGGAACGCGTTGAAGTTCATGTTGACATGAGCGTTGGCCATTTGATCTACAAGACATTTTTTGCAAAGATTTTAGACTAAGTTCATGATAATTAAGTTCATCTAATCAAATTATTTAATGAACTCCCACTCAGATTTGACATCCCTCTAGTCATCTAAGTGTTACATGATCCGAGTCGACTAGGCCGTGTCCGATCATCACGTGAGACGGACTAGTCATCATCGGTGAACTTCTCCATGTTGATCGTATCTTCCATACGACTCATGTTCGACCTTTCGGTCTCTGTGTTCCGAGGCCATGTATGTACATGCTAGGCTCGTCAAGTTAACCTAAGTGTTTTTGCATGTGTAAAACTGTCTTACACCCGTTGTATGTGAACGTAGGAATCTATCACACCCGATCATCACGTGGTGCTTCGAAACGACGAACTTTAGCAACGGCGCACAGTTAGGGGGAACACTTTCTTGAAATTATTATGAGGGATCATCTTATTTACTACCGTCGTTCTAAGTAAACAAGATGCATAAACATAATAAACATCACATGCAATTAAATAGTAGTGACATGATATGGCCAATATCATATAGCTCCTTTGATCTCCATCTTTGGGGCTCCATGATCATCTTCGTCACCGGCATGACACCATGATCTCCATCATCATGATCTCCATCATCGTGTCTCCATGAAGTTGCTCGCCAACTATTACTTCTACTACTATGGCTAACGGTTTAGCAATAAAGTAAAGTAATTACATGGCGTTAAATCATTGACACGCAGGTCATACAATAATTAAGACAACTCCTATGGCTCCTGCCGGTTGTCATACTCATCGACATGCAAGTCGTGATTCCTATTACAAGAACATGATCTCATACATCACAATATATCATTCATCATTCATCACAACTTTTGGCCATATCACATCACAAAGCAATTGCTGCAAAAAACAAGTTAGATGTCCTCTAATTGTTGTTGCATCTTTTACGTGGCTGCAATAGGGTTCTAGCAAGAACGTTTTCTTACCTACGAATAACCACAACGTGATTTGTCAACTTATATTTACCCTTCATAAGGACCCTTTTCATTGAATCCACTCCAACTAAAGTTGCAGAGACAGACACCCGCTAGCCACCTTATGCAACTAGTGCATGTCAGTCGGTGGAACCTGTCTCACGTAAGCGTACGTGTAAGGTCGGTCCGGGCCGCTTCATCCCACAATACCGATGAAGCAAAATAAGACTGGTAGTGGAAACAAAGTTGACAACATCTACGCCAACAACAGATTTGTGTTCTACTCGTGCAATAGAGAACTAGCATAGACCTAGCTCATGATGCCACTGTTGGGGAATGTTGCATAAAATAAAATTTTCCTATGTTCAACAAGATCAATCTATGAGTTCATCTAGCAACGAGAGAGAGGAGTGCATCTACATACCCTTGTAGACCGCAAGCAGAAGCGTTCAAGAGAACGGGGTTGAGGGAGTCGTACTCGTCGTGATCCAAATCACCGGAGAACCTAGCGCAGAACGGACGACACATCCGCGTTCAACACACGTACAGTCAGCGTGACGTCTCCTCCTTCTTGATCCAGCAAGTGGGAAGGAGAGGTTGATGAAGATCCAGCAGCACGATGGTGTGGTGATGCAGCAGGGATCCGGCAGGGCTTCGCCAAGCGACTACGGGAGGGAGAGGTGTAGCAAGAGGGGGAGGAAGGCGCTAGGTGTCAGGGTGCGGCTGCCCTCCCACCCCCTCTTTATATAGGGACCCAAGGGGGGCGCCAGCCCTAGGAGATGGGATCTCCTAGGGGGAGGGGGGCGGCCAAGGGGGAAACTTGCCCCCCAAGGCAAGTGGAGGCGCCCCCTCCCCTAGGGTTCCCAACCCTAGGCGAAGAGGGGGGCCCAGGGGGGGCACCAGCCCACCAGGGGCTGGTTCCCCTCCCACTTCAGCCCATGGGGCCCTCTGGGATGGGTGGCCCCACCCGATGGACCCCCGGGACCCTTCCGGTGGTCCCGGTACAATACCGGTGAACCCCGAAACTTTCCCGATGCTGAAACTTGACTTCCCATATATAATTCTTTACCTCCGGACCATTCCGGAACTCCTCGTGACGTCCGGGATCTCATCCGGGACTCCGAACCACTTTCGGTTTGCTGCATACTAATATCTTTACAACCCTAGCGTCACCGAACCTTAAGTGTGTAGACCCTATGGGTTCAGGAGACACGCAGACATGACCGAGACTGCTCTCCGGTCAATAACCAACAGCGGGATCTGGATACCCAAGTTGGCTCCCACATGCTCTCGATGATCTCATCGGATGAACCATGATGTCGAGGATTCAAGGAACCCTGTATACAATTCCCTTTGTCAATCGGTATGTTACTAGCTCCAGATTCGATCGTGGTATCCCAATACCTCGTTCAATCTCGTTACCGGCAAGTCAATTTACTCGTACTGTAATGCATGATCCCGTGACCAGACACTTGGTCACTTTCAGCTCATTATGATGATGCATTACCGAGTGGGCCCAGAAATACCTCTCTGTCATACGGAGTGACAAATCCCAGTCTCGATCCATGTGAACCCAACAGACACTTTCGGAGATACCCGCAGTATACCTTTATATTCACCCAGTTACGTTGTGACGTTTGGTACACCCAAAGCACTCCTAAGGCATCCAGGAGTTACACGATCTCATGGTCTAAGGAAAAGATACTTGACATGGTAAAAGCTCTAGCAAAACAAACTACACGATCTTGTGCTATGTTTAGGATTGGGTCTTGTCCATCACATCATTCTCCTAATGATGTGATCCTGTTATCAATGACATCCAATGTCCATAGTCAGGAAACCATGACTATCTGTTGATCTACGAGCTAGTCAACTAGAGCCTCACTAGGGACATATTGTGTCTATGTATTCACACGTGTATTACGATTTCCGGATAATACAATTATAGCATGAATAAAAGACAATTATCATGAACAAGGAAATATAATAATAATCCTTTTATTATTGCCTCTAGGGCATATTTCCAACAGTGGGGCCCCCGTAGCTCCACCGACGTACCCCCTACACCCATATATACCTACGTATCGTAAAACTTCCAGAACAGAAGATAGATCGGGAGTTCCGCCACCGCAAGCCTCCAGATCCACCAAAAACCAATCTGGACCCTGTTCCGGCACCCTGCCGGAGGGGGATCCCATCACTGGAGGCCATCTTCATCATCCCGGTGCTATCCATGACGAGGAGGGAGTAGTTCACCCTCGGGGCTGAGGGTATGTACCAGTAGCTATGTGTTTGATCTCTCTCTCTCTCGTGTTCTCTCTCGTGTTCCCTCTATGGCATGATCTTGATGTATCCCTAGCTTTGCTATTGTAGTTGGATCTTGTGATGTTTCTCCCCCTCTACTCTCTTGTTATGAATTGAGTTTCTCCTTTGGAGTTATCTTATCGGATTGCGTCTTTTATGAGAACACTTGATGTTTGTCTTGGTGATCAACTTGCGGGTTTCGTGACATTGGGAACCTATGCATAGGGGTTGGCACACGTTCTTGACCCTCCGGTAGTAGCTTTGGGGCACTCTTTGAAGTACTTTTATGTTGGTTGGATGAATCTGAGATTGTGTGATGCATATCGTGTAATCATGCCCACGGATACTTGAGGTGACAATGGAGTATCTAGGTGACATTAGGGTTTTGGTTGATTTGTATCCTAAGGTGTTATTCTAGTACGAACTCTTTTATAGATCGATCCGAAAGAATAGCTTTGTGGTGGTTTCATACCCAACCATAATCTCTACGTTTGTTCTCCGCTATTAGTGGCTTTGGAGTGACTCTTTGTTGCATGTTGAGGGCTTGTTATATGATCTATCTATGTTATTATTGTTGAGAGAACTTGCACTGGTGAAAGTATGAACCCTAGGCCTTGTTTCCTATCATTGCAATACCGTTTACGCTCACTTTTACCACTTGTTACCTTGCTGTTTTTATTATTTCAGATTATAAAAACCTATATCTACTATCTATTTTGCACTTGTATCTTCATCTCTTTGCCGAACTAGTGCACCTATACAATTTACCATTGTATTGGGTGTGTTGGGGACACAAGAGACTTTTTGTTATTTGGTTGTAGGGTTGTTTGAGAGAGACCATCTTCATCCTACGCCTCCTATGGATTGATAAACCTTAGGTCATCCACTTGAGGGAAATTTGCTACTGTCCTACAAACCTATGCACTTGCAGGCCCAACAACGTCTACAAGAAGAAGGTTGTGTAGTAGACATCAAGCTCTTTTCTGGCGCCGTTGCCGGGGAGGCTAGGTAAAGGGTACTCACACTCCGTCACTAAGCTCTTTTGTGGCGAGGTGAGTGCTTGAAGGTATATCTTTAGATCTTGAAATCGAATCTTTTTGTTTCTTGTTTTAGTACTAGTTTAGTTTATAAAAGAAAACTAAAAAAAATGGAGTTGAGTTTGTCTCATACGCTTCACCTTTTTAATATCTTTCGTGAGTATGATGGAAAAGAAAATTGTGCTCAAGTACTAGAAGAAGAATTACATAGAATTCTTGGCATAAAATATGTGAATGATGAGCATGATTGCAATGTTGTTAGTATGAATTGCTTGAATATCCATGATGCTAATGATATGCAAAGCCACAAGCTTAGGGAAGCTATGTTTGATGATGATGATATTTTTTGTCCCCCAAGCTTTGATGAGCAAATTTACTATGATGAAAGCATGCCTCCTATCTATGATGATTATTGTGATGACACGTATGCTTTAAAGAATAATGATAACCATGAAACTTGTCATCTTGATCTTAATTTTCAATCACACGATAGTTATTTTGTTGAGTTTGCTCCCACTACTATTCATGAGAAGAAATTTGCTTATATTGAGAATAGTAAATTTTCTATGCTTGTAGTTCATGAAAAGAATGTTTTAGGTGCTGCTTATATTGTTGAATTCATTCATGATTCTACTGAAAATTATTATGAGAGAGGAACATATGCTTGTAGGAATTGCAATGATGTCAAGTTTCCTCTCTATGTGCTTAAAATCTTGAAGTTATGCTTGTTGTGCCATCCTATGCTAGTTGATTATTGTTCCCATAAGTTGTTTTCTAACAAAATCCCTATGCATAGGAAGTGGGTTAGACTTAAATGTGCTAGTCATATTCTTCATGATGCTCCCGTTATGTTTCAATTCTTATCTTTTATGTGAGCATCATTGTCATCATCATGCCTAGCTAGAAATGCATTAAAGAAAAGCGCTTGTTGGGAGATAACCCAATATTTATCCTTACTGTTTTTGTGTGTCCACATGATTATGATACTGTAGTAATCATGTTTTATAGCTTTTGTTTTAATAAAGTGCCAAGTAGAACCTTTGGGAAGACTTGGGTGAAGTTTATGTGATCTTGCTGTGAAAAACAGAAACCTTAGCTCTCACGAGATTAGCTGCCATTTTTTACTGGAGATTGAATTTAGGTTTATTCTTTTTGCAGATGATTAATAGACAAATTACTCAGGTCCAGCAATTTATTTCATAATTTTCGGGGTTCCAGAAGTATACGTTTTATACATATTACTAGAGACTGTTCTGTTTTTTGACAGATTCTGTTTTCAATGTGTTGTTTGCTTATTTTGATGCATCTATGGCTAGTATTAAGTGGTATGAACCATATAGAAGTTATAATACAGTAGATATTACACCAATATGAATTTAGAATGAGTTCATTACAGTACCTAAGTGGTAGTTTTATTTTCTTTTACTAACGGAGCTTACGAGTTTTGGATTGAAGTTTTGTGTGGTTGAAGTTTTCAAGTTTTGGGTAAAGATTCGATGGACTATGGAATAAGGAGTGATAAGAGCCTAATATTGGGTATGCCAAAGGAACCCCAAGGTAATATTCAAGGACAACCAAGCAACTAAGCTTGGGGATGCCCCGGAAGGCATCCCCTCTTTCGTCTTCGTTCATCGGTAACTTTACTTGGAGCTATATTTTTATTCACCACATGATATGTGTTTTGCTTGGAGCGTCATTTTATTTTGTTAGTTTTTTCTTGCTGTTAGTTAGATTAATGTTTTTCCTCTTTAGTTTCAATAAAAAAGTCAAGGATAGCCTTTGCCATGCTTATTTTGCTAGTTTGCATGTTGCTGTTTGAAAACAGAAAGTTTACCGCTGTTGCCAAAATTTCCTAGAAAAGTCAGAGCATGGTCTAACGTTGAATCTTTTTTCATATTAAGCTGTGACAAATTTATTACAGTGGGAATTTTAGATCATAATTTTTGGAGTCAGGGAAGTATTGTTACTCTTGCATTCTTTACAGACTGTACTGTTTTGACAGATTGCTGTTATGGTTGCATTGTTTGCATATGTTTTCTTGTTTAATGATTCTATTTGAGGATAGGAGTATTAAATATACAGAAGCATTTAGTATTCAATGTTGAATAATAATGTTAGTGATTTGTTATAGTAGAATATGATAAGGTTTTGCATTGGTTTATACTAACCTATCTCACGAGTTCTTGTTGAGTTTGTTGTGAATGAAGCTTTTGATAAAAGAGAAACCATGATAAAAGAGGAATTAAGGAGACACAAAAGTTCAAGCTTGGGGATGCCCAAGTCACCCCAAGATAATATTTCAAGAAGTCTCAAGCATCTAAGCTTGGGGATGCCCCGGTAGGCATCCCACCTTTCTTCTTCAACAACTATCGGTTAGTATCGGTTGAGCCTAAGTTTTTGCTTCTTCACATGAGTTGTGCTATCCTTGCATTGTAGTTTTCTTTAGCTTTGCTTGCTGTTTGAATGAAGTATCAAGATTTGAATTCTTTAATGAGAGAGAGCCATACACAAATTGGAATTTGCTAGAATACTCATTGTGCTTCACTTATATCTTTTGAGCTTGATAATTTTTGCTTTAGTGCTTCACTTATATCCTTTAGAGCACGGTGGTGGATTTGTTTTAAAGAAACTATTGATCTCTCATGCTTCACTTAGATTATTTTGAGAGTCTTTAATAGCATGGTAATTTGCTTAATGTTTATATACTTGGTGTTCAAGATATATGAAACTTTCTTTTGAGTGAATTGAATACTAAGATAAGTTTGATGCTTGATAATTGCTTTGAGATATGGAGGTGATAATATCAAAGTGGTGCTAGTTGGGTGATTATTAACTTGAGAAATACTTGTGTTGAAGTTGGTAAATCCCGTAGCATGCACGTATGGTTAAAGTTGTGTAACAAATTTGAAGCATGAAGTGTACCTGGCTTGTGCATCCTTATGAGTGGCGGTCGGGGACGAGCGATGGTCTTTTCCTACCAATCTATCCCCCTAGGAGCATGCACGTAGTACTTGATTTTTGTTGACTTCTAAATTTTTGCAATAAGTATATGAGTTCTTTTGACTAATGTTGAGTCCATGGATTATACGCACTTTTACCTTTCCGCCATTGCTAGCCTCTTCGGTACCGTGCATTGCCCTTTCTCACATTGAGAGTTGGCGCAAACTTCGCCGGTGCATCCAAACTCCGTGATACGATACGCTCTATCACACATAAACCTCCCTATATCTTCCTCAAAACAGCCACCATACCTACCTATTATGGCATTTCCATAGCCATTCCGAGATATATTGCCATGCAACTTTCCACCGTTCCGTTCATCATTATTATGACATACATTACTTTTGTCATATTGCCATTGCATGATCATGTAGTTGACATCGTATTTGTGGCAAAGCCACCATGCATTATTTTTCATACATTTCACTCTTGATTCATTGCACCATCCCGGTACACCGCTGGAGGCATTCATATAGAGTCATACCTTGTTCTAGTTTCGAGTTGTAATCCTCATGTTGTAATCAATAGAAGTGTAATGATCATCATTATTAGAGCATTGCCCAAATAAAAAAAAGGGAGGCCAAAAAAAAAGAAAAAAAGAAAAGGGCAATGCTACTATCTCTTTTTCCACACTTGTGCTTCAAAGTAGCACCTCCTTCTTCATATAGTGAGTCTCATATATTGTGCTTCAAAGTAGCACCATGTTTTCCATATAGTGAGTCTCATAAGTTGTCTTTTTCATACTAGTGGGAATTTTTCATTATAGAACTTGGCTTGTATATTCCTACGATGGGCTTCCTCAAATGCCCTAGGTCTTCATGAGCAAGCAAGTTGGATGCACACCCACTAGTTTTCTTTTGTTGAGCATTCATAGCTCTAGTGCATCCGTTGCATGGCAATCCCTACTCCTCATGTTGACATCAATTGATGGGCATCTCAATAGCCCGTTGATTATCCTCATCAATGTGAGACTTTCTCCTTTTTTGTCTTCTCCACACAATCCCCATCATCATATTCTATTCCACCCATAGTGCTATATCCATGGCTCACGCTCATGTATTGCGTGAAGGTTGAAAAAGTTTGAAATTATTTAAGTATGAAACAACCGCTTGGCTTGTCATCGGGGGTATAGAAGTTGGGAACATCTTTGTGTGACGAAAATGAAGCATAGCCTAACTATATGGTTTTGTAGGGATGAACTTTCTTTGGCCATGTTATTTTGAGATGACATAATTATTCTGATTAGTGTGCTTGAAGTATTATTATTTTTATGTCAATATGAACTTTTGTCTTGAATCTTTTGGATCTGAATATTCATATCACAATTAAGAATATTTACATTGAATTTATGCCAAAGTATCACTCCGCATTAAAAATTCTTTTTTATCATTTACCTACTCGAGGACGAGCAGGAATTAAGCTTGGGGATGCTTGATACGTCTCCAACGTATCTATAATTTTTGATTGCTCCATGCTACTATATCTACTGTTTTAGGCAATATTGGACTTTATTATCCACTTATATATTATTTTTGGGACTAACATATTAACCGGAGGCCCAGCCCAGATTTCCTGTTGTATGCCTATTTCAGTGTTTCGAGGAAAAGGACTATCAGACGGAGTCAAAACGGAACGAAATCAACTAGAGAAGTTATTTTTGGAAGGAAAGCCACCCGATGGACTTGGAGTGCACATCAGGAGATACAGGAGGTGCTCACGAGGGTGGGGGGCGCGCCCTCCCCCCTGGGCGCGCCCCCTGCCTCATGGGGCCCTCGTAGCTCCACCGACGTACCCCCTGCACCCATATATACCTTCGTATCGTAAAAACTTCCAGAACATAAGATAGATCTGGAGTTTCGCCGCCGCAAGCCTCCAGAGCCACCAAAAACCAATTGGGACCCTGTTCCAGCACCCTGCCGGAGGGGGATCCCATCACCGGAGGCCATCTTCATCATCCCGACGCTATCCATGATGAGGAGGGAGTAGTTCACCCTCGGGGCTGAGGGTATGTACCAGTAGCTATGTGTTTGATCTCTCTCTCTCTCGTGTTCTCTCTCGTGTTCCCTCTATGGCATGATCTTGATGTATCCCGAGCATTGCTATTGTAGTTGGATCTTATGATGTTTCTCCCCCTCTACTCTCTTTTGATGAATTGAGTTTCTCCATTGAAGTTATCTTATCGGATTGAGTCTTTTATGAGAACACTTGATGTATGTCTTGGTGATCAACTTGCGGGTTTCGTGACATTGGGAACCTATGCATAGGAGTTGGCACACGTTCTTGACCCTCCGGTAGTAGCTTTGGGGCACTCTTTGAAGTTCTTTTATGTTGGTTGGATGAATCTGAGATTGTGTGATGCATATCGTATAATCATGCCCACGGATACTTGAGGTGACAATGGAGTATCTAGGTGACATTAGGGTTTTGGTTGATTTGTATCTTAAGGTGTTATTCTAGTATGAACTCTTTTATAGATCGATCCGAAAGAATACCTTTGTGGTGGTTTCGCACCCGACCATAATCTCTATGTTTGTTCTCCGCTATTAGTGGCTTTGGAGTGATTCTTTGTTGCATGTTGAGGGCTTGTTATATGATATATCTATGTTATTATTGTTGAGAGAACTTGCACTAGTGAAAGTATGAACCCTAGGCCTTGTTTCCAATCATTGCAATACCGTTTACGCTCACTTTTACCACTTGTTACCTTGCTGTTTTTATTATTTCAGATTATAAAAACCTATATCTACTATCTATTTTGCACTTGTATCTTCATCTCTTCGCCGAACTAGTGCACCTATACAAGAGACTTTTTGTTATTTGGTTGCAGGGTTGTTTGAGAGAGACCATCTTCATCCTACACCTCCTATGGATTGATAAACCTTAGTTCATCCACTTGAGGGAAATTTGCTACTGTCCTACAAACCTGTGCACTTGCAGGCCCGACAATGTCTACAAGAAGAAGGTTGTGTAGTATACATCAATACGCAGCAAAGAAGGTCGTATGCCCTCTAGGATTGGAGGTGCAGAAGATACATGCATGCCCTAATGATTGCATCCTCTACTGCGGTGCGTACAAGGATCTGAACGCATGCCCGGTATGCGGTGCATTACAGTGTAAGATCAGACGAGATGACCCTGGTGATGTTGACGGCGAGCCCCCCAAGAAGATGGTTCCTGCGAAGGTGATGTGGTATGCTCCTATAATACCACGGTTGAAATGTCTGTTCAGAAACGGAGAGCATGCCAAGTTGATGCGATGGCACAGTGAGAACCATAAGAAAGACGGGAAGTTGAGAGCACCCGCTGACGGGTCGCAGTGGCGAAAATCGAGAGAAAGTACTAGGATGAGTTTGCAAGTGACCCAAGGAACGTATGGTTTGATTTAAGGGCGGATGGCATTAATCCTTTCTAGGAGCAGAGCAGCAATCCCAGCACCTGGCCCGTGACTCTATGTATGTATAACCTTCCTCCTTGGATGTGCATGAAGCGGAAGTTCATTATGATGGCAATTCTCATCCAAGGCCCTAAGCAACCCGGAAACGACATTGATGTGTACCTAAGGCCATTAGTTGAAGAACTTTTACAGCTGTGGAATGGAAACGGTGTACGTACGTGGGATGAGCACAAACATGAGGAATTTGACCTAAAGGCCTTTCTGTTCGTGACCATCAACAATTGGCCCGCTCTCAGTAACCTTTCAGGACAGACAAACAAGGGATACCACGCACGCACGCACTATTTACTTGACACCGATAGTATATACCTGGGAAGCTGCAGGAAGAATGTGTACCTAGGCCATCGTCGATTTCTTCCGACCAACCATCAATTTCGAAAGAAAGGCAAGCATTTCAAAGGCGAGGCAGATCACCGGAAGAAGCCCACCATGCATACCGGTGATCACGTACTTGCTATGGTCAATGATTTACACGTAATCTTTGGAAAGGGTCCCGGCGCACTAGCTGTTCCGAATGACGCTGAGGGACACGCATCCATGTGGAAGAAGAAATCTATATTTTGGGACCTATCCTACTGGAAAGACCTAGAGGTCCACTCTTCAATCGACGTGATGCACGTGACGAAGAACCTTTGCGTGAACCTGCTAGGCTTCTTGGGCGTGTATGGAAAGACAAAAGATACACCTGAGGCACGGGAGGACCTGCAATGTTTGCACAAAAAAGACGGCATGCCTCCGAAGCAGTATGAAGGTCCTTGTCGGTGTCAAAACCGGCGGATCTCGGGTAGGGGGTCCCGAACTGTGCGTCTAGGCGGATGGTAACAGGAGACAGGGGACACGATGTTTTACCCAGGTTCGGGCCCTCTTGATGGAGGTAAAACCCTACGTCTTGCTTGATTGATATTGATATTGTGGATGTTTACAAGAGTGGATCTACCACGAGATCAAGGAGGCTAAACCCTATAAGCTAGCCTATGGTATGATTGTAAGGGTTGATGTTGTGTCCTACGGACTAGAGCCATCCGGTTTATATAGACACCGGAGAGGGCTAATGTTACATAGAGTCGGTTACAATGGTAGGAGATCTACATATCCGTATCGCCAAGCTTGCCTTCCATGCCAAGGAAAGTCCCATCCGGACACGGGACGAAGTCTTCAATCTTGTATCTTCATAGTGTTGGAGTCCGGTCGATGATGATAGTCCGGCCGACGATAGTTCGGCTGATGATGGTAGTCCGGCTATCCGGACACCCCCTAATCCAGGACTCCCTCAGTAGCCCCTGAACCAGGCTTCAATGACGATAAGTCCGGCGCGTATATTGCTTGGCATTGCAAGGCGGGTTCCTCCTCCGAATGATAGAAGATTGTGAACACCAGGATAGTGTCCGGCTCTGCAAAATAAATTCCACATTCCACCGTAGAGAGAATAATATATACACAAGTTCAATCTGCTGACGTTTTTTGCGGCATGACGTCACGCCACTACCAAGCCATTACTTGAATCGTTTTTTACTCTACCACCTCAGCGCATTTAGCGAAGCGGTTTCCTTGGCACGTCTTGTCGAAGCAGAGATCGTGTTCCCCCTTAATCCGGGATTCTCATCAATACGGACGTGGGTAACCCAACCGCGCCATTGATGGTGACGCTTGGGGGATAAGCGAGTTTTACCAGGCCGGTGGGGGACGCGTAGACTTCGCCCGCCCATATAAGGGATAAGGATTCACCTTTTCACCTACGCCTTCTTCCTCCTTTGCTTATCCATCTCCGCGCACTCGAGCTCCAGCGCCCAAGCCCGCACATCTCGTCTCAACCTTCCCCAGTTATGTCCGGAGCGGGAGGCAAGTGGATGACCTCCTCCGTTACGGAGGAGCACATCGAAAGACTGCGCAGCGCCGGCTACCTGTCCGGCGACATCGCGCACCGGCTGCCCGACGAGGGGCAGCTCATCCCCACCCCCAGGCCCCATGAGAGGGTCGTTTTTCTTCCCCACTTCCTCCGCGGACTGGGTTTTCCACTTCACCCCTTTGTCCGGGGGCTCATGTTCTACTACGGCCTGGATTTCCATGATCTGGCGCCGAACTTCATCCTCAACATCTCGGCGTTTATCGTCGTGTGCGAGGCCTTCCTCTGCATCCAGCCCCACTTCGGCTTGTGGCTCAAGACCTTCAATGTCAAGCCGAAGGTAGTGAAGGGCACTCAAGCGGAGTGCGGAGGCGCCATGTTGGGCAAGATGCCCAATGTCCTTTGGTTCGAAGGGGCCTTCGTGGAATCCGTCAAGGGGTGGCAATCGGGGTGGTTCTATATCACCGAGCCGCGCGACCCTAAGTGGGCGGCGGCCCCCGAGTTCAGATCTGGTATCCCCACGCAGCTCACCTCCTGGAAAGAGAAGGGCTTGCTGTGGGGTAGTTCGGAGGAGCTGACGGGACTCCAAGCCTGTATCCAGAAGCTGGTGAAGAAGCTCAGGCTGGTTAACGTGGTCCAAGTCATGCTCGTCCGCCGGATTCTCCCATGCCAAGAGCGGGCATTCAATCTGTGGGAGTTCAATCCGGAACAGCACCAGGCGCTGAGCGGGCTCTTCGACACGACGTACGAAGGCGCCTGGAGGGTGCTGTTTAAGGGCGCCGAAGCCCCCGCATCCGCGACTGAAGATCGCGGATTTCGCTCGCAGCGCCAAGCCGACGAGGTAAGTGATTCTACCCCTTTACGGGACACTTGCTTTTCATAGTTTGACTCTATGCGGGTTTTAATTTCCCCTTTTCCTTTGACAGGACTGGATGAGGAAGGCGGAGCAGATTATCTGCCCGGCTCCCATGCCAGAAAACCCAGTAGACGCCCATCTAGCGAGGCTGCTGGTTCCGGCACCGCACGTGGTGCCGGAGAAGAAGGCCAAGAAGGAGGCCACGGGTGCTCGAAAGAGTTCCCGTTTTCAGGTGTCCGACGACTCCGGGGCGGACTCCTCCCCCGAAAACGAGGAGGAGAAAGAGGACTCTCTCCCAGAGGAGGGAGAGAGGAAGAGGAAGGCTTCCCCAACAGGGGAGGCCGAAGGGTCCAAGAGGGGAAGGACTATTCCCCCGGACAGCTCCGCCAACATCAACGTTGGCGAGGAAGAATGGCCTTCAAGGGCCAGGCCTCCAGCGAGATCGTAAGTATCCGGATTCCTGAGTGATTTATAATTTCTTTTTCTGTGTCACATAGTGTCATTCTGATGCCGCATGCTGCCTGTAGTCCGGCCAATGATGATCTCCCCGCTTCATCGAGCGGGTCGTTGGCTCCGTCGGATGTAGACTCCATCCCGACCGCCTCCACCCCTCGCGACACCGAGGACGCCGAGGTGGGATCCCAAGAAGGGACCCATCAGGGGGAGGCTCCAGAGGCGCCACAAGGCGGCCTCCCGGACTTTGCGCCGGACTCCATATCAGAACCCGCAGTGGTTCCGGAGTCCGGCCGGCGGCCCCTTCGCAAGAAGGGCAAGACCGTGACGCCGGCGGCTTCCGTCCAACCGGAGGCGCCGGACAATTTGTTGGAGGCGCTCCAGAGCGCTTCCATCGAGGAAGAACACCGCACTATTATGAGTGCGGTGATTCAGAAGGTACAGCTCGCCAAGAGCGGGCTGACCGAAGCCTGCAGTAGCCTTCTATCAGGCTTTGAGGTAAGAAGTTAAAAATATGCAATGTAATACCGCATAGACAGTAGCCCCTGATGCTCGGTTCGGTGTTCGGAAAGAAAAGCCGGACTGAGGATCTGAAAAAAAGAAGATATACGCAGGGTTGCTAAAAAATTATGTCAATATGGGTTGCAGGCTGCGCTGCTGACCTCTGCCGCACTGACTGCGGAGGTCGGTGCTTTGAAGCAGGAGCTCGAGCGGTCCGAGCAAGAGCTCGGCCGCGCCAAGAAGCAGCTCCAGGACAAAGAAGGTGAGTAACACCACTTTGAACTTGTACCTTACAGAAAAGGATTTAGGTTGCAACAAAAATAACAAGGATAACATGGGTACTGCAGGGGCCACGAACGAGGTGGCGACCCTGAAGGAGGCCGTGTCTGCGGCCGAACGCAATGCGGCCGCGGAACGGGCAGAGCGAGAAAAGCAGGAGGCGCGGGTGGCGGTGGTTCAGCAAGAGCTCCAGGCTCTCATGGAAAAGCATGAGAGTTTGGAGCGTGACTCAAAGACTCGAGAGTCCGAGCTTGCCTCGGCTCTCGAAAGTGCCAAGACTGCCAAGGCCGATGCCCATAAGTCCCTTCAGGAGATTGAGTTGGTGAGGAAGATAGCGGCGGGTAAGGCATTTTTCATGCAAAGCAAGCATGTGAATGTAAATTACGTGTTACTTACCCGAATTCGGAGCTCTCCAGGGGCGTTTGCAGATCTGCCTCGCAGCGTGTCTGATGCCGCCGCATTCTACCGAGCCGAGGAGGGGAGCTCAACGGAGAAGGTCTTCTGGTCTCAGTATGCTGAGGCCGGCCATCCGGTGCCCCCTAGCGACCAGCTGAAGCAGCTGGTCGAGCTCCACAAGGCGGCCGAGCAGGCCATGAAGGGCCTCATAGTCCGGCTGTGGCCTGGAGAGGCCATGCCTGGGAGCTACTTCGGCCTCGTGCGACGGTTGGTGGATGCGTGCCCCTGGGTGGAGGTTATCAAGCGCTCCGCCTGTATTGAAGGTGCTCGTCGGGCCCTTGCCCGCGCAAAGGTGCATTGGGGCAAGCTGGATGCGGAGAAGCTAATCACTGACGCGCCACCAGCGGGCAAGGAATATCGTACGCCCGAAATGTACTATAAGACTGTCCTGAAGGGTGCCCGCAAGATTGCGGATGAGTGCCCCAGGGATGTAATTATTGAGTAAATTCGCAATGTGTTATCCTGTGCGCTGAAAACTTTGTTCATATGCGCTAAGCAACGCTTGTTAATTTAAAATATTACCTTCTGTGCGGCCGTTTATTAAATCTGAGAGATGGCAAGTCGTCGGCTTCAGCCCCCATGCCACGAGTGCTGGGGTGTTCGGGATAAACTTGAGCACTCTTGTTCCCATTTTTGGGTCCATCTAGGGAGGCGCTCAACACAACGAACAAGGCAACCGGACTTATAGTGCTTGAACACTCTCACTTAGCCATAGAATTCTATAATTTTAAATTTCGGCGAAGCCCCTAGTATTCGGAAGACCGAATTAGGGGCGCTATCCACGCCTTCGTCGGACATTATCCGGAACTTCGCTCGAAGCGGCGTAGGTCTTTAAGGACCCGAAAGGACCTCTCGAACAGCGACCAGTCTCTCGCCTTATCATGACAGTCAGTTTTAGCTTTCTCCACTGAGGCGTTAACCCGGCTCAACCGGGGCGCAATCGCAGTGGTTCTCCCAGTGCTACCTTAGCCGATAGAACGGAACATAAGGTGCCAAACATGGGAGCCGGGCAAACCCAACTATTGACCCAAGACATGATTCGGAGCCGATTCATATAATGCTATAAGTTCGGGGTGCCGCACTTGTGAAAGTGTTCGGACTTTATCACACCATAATGCGGGGAACATAAGCCCCTGGTGTATTTGGCCGTACCAAAATATACGGATGCAACATGTCGTAAATGAACATATATATATATAGAAGTAATGCAATTATGGGCAAAAAGTGCTGCATTCTATTCAAGAAGGTCTGCTATGAGTGCGGAATGATACAAATAGTGCGGAAAGCAAGGGATTGGACGAATTAAAGGCGTCTCCCTCCAGGGGTAGGCCACGGAATGGTGTATTTAACAAATTTAATGCTCGTAATGGAGACCACCTGAGTGTTCGTCGCGGCCTTTGTCCCTCCCTGGATGTTGTATCATGAGTTCGGCAGGTTCGCCGCCGGACAGAGTTCTGTATAAAAAAGGAGAAAATAAAAGATAAAAAGAGCGACACACTTGGGAGCCCCTGGTGTGGTCGAACCGCACTCTGGGTCTGTTGTGGTTGTGCCCTCTCCCCTATGCCCATGGTATCTCCAGGGCGTAATTATGTACGCGGAGAGTTTGTCTTACAATTGTGCGAGGGCTGGGGTTGAGGCCGCATTGCTACGCGTGCTCGGAACGTGCCAGGTGGTCTTGGTTGATGTTGCTCCGGGCGCGTTTGGCCGTGTCCGGTCGTTTAACGGCCGGACTCGAAAATTGCCTTAAAAGGCTGCTCTGTACTTCTGCCGCGAGAGCCGCTGTATGTTCCTCCGTTCGGAGGGAGCGTTCCGTGTTTCCATTGACCGTGATGACTCCACGAGGGCCTGGCATCTTGAGCTTAAGGTATGCATAATGCGGCACCGCGTTGAATTTTGCGAACGCGGTTCGTCCGAGCAGAGCGTGATAGCCACTGCGGAACGGGACTATGTCGAAGATTAACTCCTCGCTTCGGAAATTATCCGGGGATCCGAAGACCACTTCCAGTGTAACTGAGCCTGTACAACTGGCCTCGACACCTGGTATGACGCCTTTGAAGGTTGTCTTTGTAGGTTTAATCCTTGAAGGGTCTATGCCCATCTTGCGCACTGTATCCTGATAAAGCAGGTTCAGGCTACTGCCGCCGTCCATCAGGACTCTCGTGAGGTGAAATCCATCGACGATTGGGTCTAAAACCAATGCGGCGAATCCGCCATGGCGGATACTGGTCGGATGGTCTCTTCGATCGAAAGTGATCGGGCAAGAGGACCATGGGTTGAATTTTGGGGCGACTGGCTCCATCGCGTATACGTCCCTTAGTGCACGCTTCCGCTCCCTCTTGGGATATGCGTTGCGTATATCATGTTTACCGTCCGAACTTGAGGGGGGAATCCCTTTTGTCCTCTGTTGTTCGGCGGCCGGGTCTCTTCCTCGTCATCGCTGTGTAGCCCCTTGTCATTGTTTTCGGCGATTAATTTGCCTGCCTGCTTGAATACCCAACAATCTCTGTTGGTGTGGTTAGCTGGCTTTTCGGGGGTTCCATGTATTTGACAGGAGCGGTCGAGTATTCGGTCCAAATTGGACGGGCCCGGAGTGGTTCTTTTGAATGGCTTCTTCCGTTGACCGGGCTTGGAGCCTCGGAATCCGGCGTTGACTGCCGTATCCTCATTGCTGTCGCCGTTAATGCGGCGTTTGTTTTTGTTTTGACGCGACCTGCCATTGCGGTCCTTGGTATCCGGACTGCCAGCGTTTTTGCTGAGGTTGTTGCTGCGAGCTAGCCAGCTATCCTCTCCCGCACAGAAGCGGGTCATGAGTGATGTGAGGGCTGCCATGGATTTCGGCTTTTCCTGTCCTAGGTGCCGGGCCAGCCACTCGTCGCGGATGTTATGTTTGAAGGCAGCGAGGGCCTCTGCATCCGGACAGTCGACGATTTGATTTTTCTTTGTTAAGAACCGTGTCCAGAATTGCCTGGCCGATTCGTCTGGCTGCTGGATTATGTGGCTTAGGTCATCTGCGTCCGGTGGTCGCACATACGTGCCCTGGAAGTTGTCGAGGAATGCGGCTTCCAGGTCTTCCCAGCATCCAATTGACTCTGCGGGCAGGCTGTTAAGCCAATGCCGAGCTGGTCCTTTAAGCTTGAGCGGGAGATATTTGATGGCGTGAAGATCGTCGCCGCGGGCCATATGTATATGGAGGAGATAATCCTCAATCCAAACCGCGGGGTCTGTTGTGCCATCGTAGGATTCGATATTAACGGGTTTAAACCCTTCAGGGATTTGATGATCCATTACTTCGTCAGTGAAGCATAGTGGGTGTGCGGCGCCTCTGTATTGAGCAATATCGCGACGTAGCTCGAGAGAGCGTTGTCTGCTGTGTTCGGCCCGACCGGAGTAGTTGTATCCGGCGCGACGGTATTCGTCGTGGGTCTTGGGGCGCCCACGTGATCCATAGATAGATCTGGATTGTCTTGCCTTGTCCTCCAATATATCCCGCAAGTCCGGCGCGTTCCCCCGTGGCTTCATGCTTTTTGAGCGATGCCGGGGTACGGTTTTGGTGGAGGGCTTGCATGCCTCTCTGTCCCAGCCACGAGGTGGTCGGTCTGCCGTATTGTGCGCTGGTGAAGCCGGTTTGTATGCTTCCTCCTCTAGTCGGGGGAGCAACTTGCATTTTGGGTACCTTTTGGAGGGGTGTTCGAGTTCATACTCTTCGGCCGCGAGGACCTCGATCCATCTGTCGGCCAGCAGGTCTTGATCAGCTTGAAGCTGTTGCTGCTTTTTCTTTAGACTATTTGTTGTGGCCATTAGCCTGCGTCTGAAACGCTCTTGTTCGACGGGATCCTCTGGCACGACGAATTCGTCGTCGTCGAGGCTTGCCTCGTCTCCGGAGGGAGGTATGTAATTATCATCCTCGACCTCTTCGTCTGTCGCCCTCTCGTGAGGGCTTGCTTCTGCCTCCTCCTGCGCTGAATCTTGCTGGAGGGGGTTATCTTCGACACTTTCTGGGGTGTTATTATCTCCTGTGCCGGAATCTCCATTCTTGCTGTGGCGGGATTTAGAGCGGCGCCCCTGACGTCGGTGCTTGGGCTGTTTCTTTAAGGAATCTGCCCCCGCTGCTTCTTCGCCGTCCCCATCTTTTGAGGTGTCCATCATGTATATGTCGTATGACGAGGTGGTTTTCCAGTGTCCTGTAGGCGCTGGCTCTTGATAGTCTCCTGCATCATCGTCCATACCGTCGATGTCTTCGAAGTCGTAGTCGAGTACGTCGGTTAGATCGTCGACGGTGGCTACGTAGTGGGTGGTGGGTGGGGTCAGAATTTCTTCATCGTCCGCGTCCCAACCATCCTGGCCGTAGTTCGGCCAGGGCTCTCCGGATAGCGAGAGATGCTTCAGCGAATTTAAGATGTCGCCGAAGGGTGAGTGTTGAAAGATGTCCGCAGCGGTGAACTCCATGATTGGCGCCCAATCGGATTCGACTGGCAGGGGCGCAGGAGGTTCGGAGTCCGGCACCTCGGAGTCAAGAGCTTTATGCGGGTCAAGATAAGTGTTCGGCTCCATCGCCGTAGAAGTTGCAGCTCCCGAGGCAGTGTCCAGCCATCCGTCCTCGATCTGTGCGATCGGCTCCGGACTATGGGCCGGAGCAGATTCGTGTGCGGCCTCCAAGGTGCTGTCCGGTGGCAGAGTTAGGTCGTGCCCATCGTGACAGCGCGGCATGCTCGGCTGTGGCTTAAATCCATCGAAGATCAAGTCCCCGCGGATATCGGCCGTGAAGTTTAGGCTTCCAAACCTGACCTGACGGCCAGGGGTGTAGCTTTCGATCTGCTGCAGATGGCCAAGTGAGTTGGCCCGCAGTGCGAAGCCGCCGAATACGAAGATCTGTCCGAGGAGAAAAGTCTCACCCAGGACTGCGTCGTTGTCGATTGAAGAGGCCATCAAGCCTATCGGTGACGACACAGAGGAACTCTCAATGAAAGCACCAATGTCGGTGTCAAAACCGGCGGATCTCGGGTAGGGGGTCCCGAACTGTGCGTCTAGGCGGATGGTAACAGGAGACAGGGACACGATGTTTTACCCAGGTTCGGGCCCTCTTGATGGAGGTAAAACCCTACGTCCTGCTTGATTGATATTGATATTGTGGATGTTTACAAGAGTGGATCTACCACGAGATCAAGGAGGCTAAACCCTAGAAGCTAGCCTATGGTATGATTGTAATGGTTGTTGTTGTGTCCTACGGACTAGAGCCATCCGGTTTATATAGACACCGGAGAGGGCTAGGGTTACATAGAGTCGGTTACAATGGTAGGAGATCTACATATTCGTATCGCCAAGCTTGCCTTCCACGCCAAGGAAAGTCCCATCCGGACACGGGACGAAGTCTTCAATCTTGTATCTTCATAGTCTTGGAGTCCGGTCGATGATGATAGTCCGGCCGACGATAGTTCAGCTGATGATGGTAGTCCGGCTATCCGGACACCCCCTAATCCAGGACTCCCTCAGTCCTGCCAGCTACGCTCTTACGAAAGAAGAGAAAGAAATCTTCTTTGAATGCCTGCTCAGTATGAAGGTCCCGACTAGCTTCTCGTCGAATATAAAGGGAATAATAAATATGCCAGATAAAAAGTTCCAGAACCTAAAGTCTCATGACTGCCACATGATTATGACGCAACTGCCTCTGGTTGCATTGAGGGGGCTTCTACCGGAAAATGTCCGATTAGCCACTGTGAAGCTATGTGCATTCCTCAATGCAATCTCTCAGAAGGTGATCGATCCAGAAATCGTACCAAGGCTAAGGAGTGATGTGGTGTAATGTCTTGTCAGTTTCGAGCTGGTGTTCCCACCATCCTTCTTCAATATCATGACACACGTCCTAGTTCATCTAGTCGACGAGATTGTCATTCTGGGGCCCGTATTTCTACACAATATGTTCCCCTTTGAGAGGTTCATGGTAGTCCTAAAGAAATATGTTCGTAACCACGCTAGGCCAGAAGGAAGCATCTCCATGGGCCATCAAACAGAGGATGTCATCGGGTTTTGTGTTGACTTCATTCCTGGCCTTAAGAAGATAGGTCTCCCTAAATCGCGGTATGAGGGGAGACTGACTAGAAAAGGCATGCTTGGAAGGGACTCAATAATATGCAGGGACGGATATTCTTGGTCTCAAGCACACTACACAGTTCTACAGAATTCTACCTTGGTGACCCCGCATGTCGATGAACACAAGAACAGTCTGCGCTCCAAACACCCGGAGCAGTGCGACGATTGGATTACATGTGAACACATCAGGAGTTTCAACAGTTGGTTGGAAACACGTCTCAGAGGTGACAACACTGTTTGTGATGAGCTGTACTTGTTGTCTAGGGGACCATCTTCGACTGTTACGATTTGGAAAGGATATGAGATAAATGGGAATACATTTTACACGATTGATCAAGATCAAAAGAGCACCAACCAAAACAGCAGTGTCCGCTTTGATGCAACAACCGAGAGGGGAAAGGACACATATTATGGTTACATAGTGGACATATGGGAACTTGACTACGGACATGATTTTAAGGTCCCTTTGTTTAAGTGCAAATGGGTCAATCTGTCAGGAGGCGGGGTACAGGTAGACCCATAGTACGGAATGACAAAAGTGGATCTGAAAAATCTTGGGTACACTGACGAACCGTTCGTCCTAGCCAATGATGTGGCACAGGTTATCTATGTGAAGGACATGTATACCAGACCGAGAAAAAGAAAAGATAAGGAAGCGAATACATCATACGATGAGCCAAAGCGCCACATAGTTCTTTTAGGAAAAAGGGACATCGTGGGAGTGGAGGGCAAGACAGACATGTCTGAAGATTATGAAAGGTTTCATGAAATTCCTCCCTTCAAAGTCAAGGCTGACCCAAGCATCCTGATAAACGATGAAGATTATCCATGGTTACGGCGCAATAAGCAAATGACACCAGCGAAGAAAAAGTGAAGACTTTCTCCCGCAACTATTATGATGATACCATGCCAACTTTGTAACAGACGAGTATGATACCATTGGCCGTTTTGTACATGCACATGCTATGTGGGTGAAATTATGATACCATGCCAACTTTCAACTTTTCAGAGTTCATTTGAAATACTTTAATGTCTTTTGGTTCGGCCCTCGTAATACCATTAATCCCGGTTCACTCCTTGTCAACTATGTTCTCACCAAGAACACTCTCAAGAGGGCAGCCACGTGGGCCATTGGTCCCGGTTCCATGCATGAACCAGGACCAATGCACCTCGCCCCTGGCCCATGACCATTAGTCCCGGTTTGTGCCACAAACCGGGACTAAAGGGTTGGTCCTTGTTGTGCTCAGAGTTTAGTCCCACCTCGCCAACCAAAGGGCGCTCACACCGGTTTATAATCCCGTCCCTCTCTGCCTTGTTGAGCTCCTCTCAAAGTGAAAATAGATGCCCCTATACAGGTAATTTAACCTAAATTCATAGTGAATTACTTTGAAATTCATAGAAATTTATTATGAATTTAAGTTAAATTTTCTCTATAGGCGCATCTATGTTCATTTTTTAGTAAAGTTAATCACAAACTTGTGATTCACACAAATTCCAAAGAATTCAAATTTTAACTATTCAAAATTGAAAACTAATGGCACTAACAGAAAGTTTATAATTTTTCTAAAACTAATGGCACTAAAAGAAAGTTTATAATTTTGTTGACCTAAAAGCAAAAAGAATTAAAAAATAAAGCAAAAAACAAAAGAAAATAAATAATGCAGAAAACAAAACAAAAAAACTAAAAACAAAATAAAAATAGCAACAATAAGTATTTTGTTGTAAGTAGAAACAAAATGATATAAATAAAGCAACAATGAAAACAAAAAAACAAAAAAGTGTTTTCAAATTTGAAAACTAATGGCACTAACAGAAAGTTTATAATTTTTGTAAAACTAAAAGCAAAAAAGAATTAAAAAATAAAGCAAAAAACAAAAGAAAATAATAATGCAGAAAACAAAACAAAAAACTCGAAAAAAATAAAAATAGCAACAATAAGTATTTTGTTGTAAGTAGAAACAAAATAAAATAAATAAAGCAAGAAAGAAAACAAAAAAACAAAAAAAGTGTTTTCAAATTTGAAAACTAATGGCACTAACAGAAAGTCTATAATTTTTCTAAAACTAAAAGCAAAAAGAATTAAAAAATAAAGCAAAAAACAAAAGAAAATAAATAATGCAGAAAACAAAACAAAAAAACTGGAAAAAAATAAAAATAGCAACAATAAGTAAAGAAACAGAAAAACAAAAAAAGTGCCTCCTACTGGGCCCCCACGGTCTGAGTACAACTAGAAACCCTACCATGTGCCAGGATTCAGGCCCGCAGGAGGCCCAGCCGGCCCACAGGCAGATAAGTGACTTTAGGCCCGTAAGCCTGCATTTGAGAGGAGCTCGAAGTGGTCAGCGCAGCAGCGCTTATAAACCACTGTCGAGCCCTCCCGGCTAGCGAAGTGGGACTAAACATCCCACCGCACTAGTTCCAGCACAAGGCCTTTGGTCCCGGTTGGTGCCACCAACCGGGACTAAAGGGGTGCATTGGTACCGGTTTGTGGCACAAACCGGGACCAATGCCCACCTTTAGTCCTGGTTGGTGCCACCAACCGGGACTAAAGGTCGCCGCTTCCCGCCCTTTGGGCTGCCGAAAACTGGCCTTTTGTCCCGGTTGGTGGCACCAACCGGGACTAAAGGGGGCATTGGTCCCGGTTGATGCCACGAACCGGGACCAAAGGACTGGGTATATAAGTAGCACTTAGGAAAATTTGACGAACTCATCGCCAGTTGCCCCCCGGCCCGCCCGACAACGCCGAGCTCATCAACGTCGCCAGGCTGCCCAGATCGACGTCGTCCGCTGCCCCGACACCGCCCGCCGCCCATACGCCGTCCGCGTGCCGCCCCGACGCCGTCCGCGCGCCCCCGTCGTCGCCCTGCCCCGTCGCCGCCAGGCTGCCCCGAAGCCGCCCGCCGCCCCGCCGATGCCATCATCGTCGCCCGTGCCCGTCGTCGTCGCCCACGCCCGTCATCGCCGTCGCTGCGGGGAAGCACCATGCCGGCTCCCGGGAGCCGTTCATCCCCGAGGCCGTTCGTCCGTTGCCGCACCGATTCCGGCCGGTAACCTCGACCCCTCCCCGCGCTGTGAGCCCCTGCCTCCTCCCCTTTCCTTCTCATTGCCGTCCCCGCACGTCATCCGTAAGCGCGCGCCACCGCCAAACATCGTCGCCGTCGCCGTATAATTCTCTGTATATGCTCACTGTATGTATGTATGTATGTATGTATGTATGTATGTTCACTGTATAATGCTCTGTATATGCTGTATAATGCTCATTTTTGCATTTTTTTTGTTACCAAGAAAAAGGCCTATTTTTTGTTGATATGTATGTTCATATGCTCATTAATATTTTAAAAAAATGTTCATATGCTCGTTTAAGAAAATGTTCATATGTAACATTTAAGAAAAAAAAGTAAATGTATGTATGTTCATATGCAAAAGAATTATTTTTCGATGAAATGAGATGAGATGAGATGTGTTTTGTGTTGGAGAAGAAAAGAGGAAGAAGGAAGAAGTAGGAAAAGAGGGTTGAGGGGGGGGGGGCGATATACCCCCTCCATGGTTACATTTTTAGAAAAGGATTATCTATATATGTTCTCTGATTTAGTACATTTTAGGTTAGTTTCATTTTTAGAAAACTTTTATATATTTAGGAGAGGAAAAAGGAAAATAAGAAGAGGAAAAAGGAGAAGAAGAGGAGAGGAAGAAAAGGAAGAGGAGAACAAGAGGAGAGGAAGAAAAGGAAGAGGAGAAGAAGAAAAAATAGAAATTTTTTATATTTTTTCTTCTTCTCCTCTATTCTTTTCTTCTTCTCATCTTTTTTCTTCTTCTTTTTGTTTTCTTCGATCTTCTCCTCTATTCCTTTCTTCTTCTCCTCTTTTTATTTCTTCTTCGTTTTCTTATGTTTTATCGGGTCTGTCGTCATCCATATACCCCTCCCGATAACTTCAACACGAGGGGGGGTCGATATACCCCCTCCCCGATAATATTATTTTCCCATGTACGTATGTCGTGTCGATATAAACTCTCGATAACTTCAACACATGGGGGGGGGCTCGATATACCCCCTCCCGATAATTTCAACACGAGGGGGGGTCGATATACCCCCTCCCGATAACTTCAACACGTGGGGGGGGTCGATATACCCCCTCCCCATTACTATTATTTTCCCATGTACGTATGTCATCGTTCTCGATATAAACCCCTCCCGATAACTTCAACACGTGGGGGGGTCGATATACCCCCTCCCGATAACTTCAACACGTGGGGGGGTCGATATACCCCCTCCCTGATAATATTATTTTCCCATGTACGTATGTCATCGTTGTCGATATAAACCCCTCCCGATAACTTCAACACGTGGGGGGGTAGATATACACCCTCCCGATAACTTCAACACGTGGGGGGGGGTCGATATACCCCCTCCCTGATAACATTATTTTCCTGTGTATGTATCTCGTCGTTGTCGATATTACCCCCTTGAAGCATTGTCGAGGCCACCCCAAACCCTAGAGAAGCAGCGTCGAGGCCACTAATTAATATGATTCCTTACTGTGATTAGCTAGCTAGTTCTACGTTTGCCAGTAATATATCCATATCTGTCATGTTTGAATAATAATTTCCATGTTGTAAATATTTGTAGAAACTATGGACACCCCCCGAGACGAAGCAACAGAAGCGATGTTGGGGGAGATAATCGCACAAGGAAGTGATGTCGTCTTATCGTTTCTGAACGACACCGATGGTCTGGAAGGACAGGGTGAAGAAGCAGGCTATTATGATGGCTCCTTTGACCCAATGTCGGTGCAAGAAGGAGACCATGAGGACAGCTCCGGTGACCCAATGACGGTGCAAGAAGGAGATCGTGATGACGGCTCCGGTGACCGAACCAAGTCTGGCCAGGTATATATATTAGTTAAGCCTGTGCTGACTAGCTAATTGATGCATTCATTGTTTTGGTATATGTACACATATTAATTAACTCTCGTCTTTCTTCTTTTTTCTAGCCCTCCGGATCGAGCACAACTTCGGTAAGGAGACGAGGCCCGAAGAAAAAGTTGAGCTCGGATGAAAGGTTTGAGATCACAGCAATCGCTCGTGACGGCGAACCGATTGAACCCTTCCGGACAAAGAACGCATTTGTTGCTCAGTGTGGGGTTATTGTTAGGGACAAGATCCCGATCAGCATCCACCAATGGTATAAGCCTAAGGAGGAAGACCCTGAGGTGTCTTATGTCAATGATATGCAAAAAGATGATCTTTGGACTGAGCTGAAGGCAAATTTCACCCTACCGCCAGAGGAGGATCCGGAGAAGCCAGTTATAGAGCAATTAATCAAGTCTTTTGCTCTTAAGAAGATGGCAGGCCTATTCAAGAGGTGCAAGAAAGAGCTGAAAAAGTTTGTCGACAAAGAAGAGACACCAGAATTCATCGGCAAATATGAGAAGATCAGAGATCACTGGCCCGCATTTGTGGCCCACAAGACATCGGAAAGAAGATGTCGGCGACAAACAAGCAAAATGCTGCGAAGAAGAAGTTTCACCATCGCACGGGGTCAGGTGGCTACCTCAAAGCCCGGCCTAAGTGGGCCAAGGCTGAGAATGATCTGCTTGATAAAGGGATCGAACCAGAGACAATGAACTGGCCGGACTTGGTTCTTCGGGGCGGGCAAAACCTTGGACTCTATATCAGGAAAGTGCCATTGGACGGACGAGCAACTGAAAATACCAGTCAATAGGCTTCGGCACTATATCGATGCAGCGCAGCAAGGGACGTTTGTTCCAGACAGGGAGAACGACGAGCTCAAAATGACCCTCGGGAATCCTGAGCACCCTGGACGGACACAAGGCATGCCAGGCTCCATTCCATGGAAGGTTGGTTTTCCGGACGCAGGCGGTTACAAATGCCATGAGAGGAGGAAGAAAGTGGAGCATAGCCAACTGCAGGCGCTGCACGCAAGGGTACAAGGGCTAGAGGAATGAGAAGCAGATCGCAGCAAATGACCTGTCGAAGCTTCCCCCGAAGCTACCACGCCATCTCAGCGGAGAAGTAGCGTGGCTTCCACCGAGCTGCTTCAGCCGGAGGATGTCTTGACGGCTCCTACTAGCTACCCCATCGATTTTATCACGGAGTCTCAAAATTGCCACCTTATGACGCAATGGGAGAACTTAAAAGTTAAGGCGGCTGTCGGCCAAGTTCGACCTTCTGAACCCGATGCAACTTTTCACTGTCATCCGATTCCAGAAGGATATGCTAGGGTGACGGTGGACGAAATAACGGAGGGATTTGAGGACCTCCAGCTTGACCAACCTACCGGTGAAGGGGAGACTCGGCTGGGTTCTGCTCTGAAGACTCCATGCCTATGGCGAAAGGAGTTCATCAAGCTTCCGAACTGGACGCCTCCTCCTCCTCCTCCTCCTCCGGCGAGTCAGGGCACTCCGCCTCCTCCACCGCCTCCTCCTTTGGCGAGTGACGATCAGGGCACTCGGCCTCCTTCTCCGGCGTGTGGCGGCACTCCGCCTCCTTCTCCGCCTGCGCCGGCGCGCCCGAGCAGCCAGCAGCCTCCTCCTTCTCCGCTTCGCCAGCAAGGGCGAAAGAGACCCGCCGCCGCCCCGGCTGCTCCGGCGTGTCGTAGTCCTTCTCCTCCGCCTCGTAATCAAGCACGAAAGAAGACAGACATCGCAGCCGCTCCGTTTGCTCCGGCGTCTAGCAACAGCCAGCAGAGGCGGGAGGCAATACAGATACGGTCCTTCTCTCAAGCCTCTAGAGAAGTTACCGTATGAGAGGACCGGGGAGGAAAACGCGAAGATCGTGCGAACATAAGTGGAGGACTTCTTTAAAGGGTTGAAATCAAAGAGACATCCACCTCCGGAGGAGAAGGTAGATCCAGTGAAAGCAAAGTGCACTATCGATGCCCTGAGGAAACCACCAAAGTCTCCACCGAGAACCAACTATGAGCGCATTACTGAACATGCATATCTCGCAGCGAGCGGTCGGGAAGTACTGTCAGTGATCAAAGGTTAAAAGAACGAGCAGCTGCGAAAAAAATTGCCCAGCTCGGCGAACAAGCAAATCAATCGTGCCCCCCGCTCAATGTGTCTAGCGGCGACATCGTCGCTAATGCTCCGGGGATGGTGCGTGGTTATAGCAATCTTGTAGATTACTTGCCTGACGATGTAAATTTTGATTTCATGGAGGTGGACAAACACAGATACAAGTACGGGAAGCCTCTCGTCAATGATGAAAAATCTCTAACAACGATGACGAGAAGATTCCATAATTGGTACATGAAAACCTACAGAGAGTCTGGGGGACGAATACTTTGTATTTGAGAATTAAAGAGGAGCACGACCTCGTTGGAACTGATCTGTTGCCTGTTCCATTTGAGGAGTTCTTCGAGTTCTTCAATCAAAAGGCCCTCGATAAATTAACGGTCTTTTGCTACTGTCTGTAAGTACTATTTCTGTCATTAAGTCTCTATATATAGCTCAGCTCTTTCATTGCATGTACTTATAATTAATTATCCTCACTATATTATGCAGGTTGAAGATCGTCAAGTGCAGAAAACAAGAAATGTATGATATTGGGTTCATTAACACAAATATCATAGATGAAATTAAGGTTAAAAAGCACGCCGAAGAGGCCGAGGCCAACTTGCTACAATCGTTGATCAAAAATCAAAACAAAGATTTAATACTCTTTCCTTACAACTTCAAGTGAGTGTTACTGTCGTGTGCATATTCGGTTTCCCTTATTACTCGAGCGAGGTTATAGTATTGTAATTGATGAGTTATGCATGCGTGCGCAGCTTCCACTATGTTCTTCTGGAGATTAAGCTTGAGCGGGGACTAGTAATCGTCCTAGACTCGAGACGAAAAGATCCTGAAACCTATGCGGACATGACTAAATTGCTCAACAAGTAAGTTCAATCGATCATTATCACACCATATCGGCAACTTTTTGTTCATTTCCCGATATCTCAAGTAATAATAATTATTTTCTTTGTCTTCCAGGGTTTGGAAACAGTTCACTGCAGAAGCTCCGGGGCTGCCGAAGGAGCTGCGATATACATACCCAAAAGTAAGTACTACTGGCTAGCTAGTTGTGCACATCTCCTGTTGATTCTATAGCTATACTTTCATCAATGCCATTTATAATGCTTCATTATCAGTTTGATTGACCTCTATTTCTCGTAAAGTGCTTGTAGCAGGAACAAGGGAATAATTTCTGTGGATACTGCTGTTGGGGAACGTAGTAATTTCAAAAAAAATCCTACGCACACGCAAGATCATGGTGATGCATAGCAATGAGAGGGGAGAGTGTGTCCACGTACCCTCGTAGACCGAAAGCGGAAGCGTTATGACAACGCGGTTGATGTAGTCGTACGTCTTCACGATCCGACCGATCCAAGCACCGAACGTACGGCACCTCCGAGTTCAGCACTCGTTCAGCTCGATGACGATCCCCGGACTCCGATCCAGCAGGGTGTCGGGGATGAGTTCCGTCAGCATGACGGCATGGTGACGATGATGATGTTCTACCGATGCAGGGCTTCGCCTAAGCACCGCAGCAATATGACCGAGGTGGAATATGGTGAAGAGGGGAAAGGCAAGGGGGGCGCCGCCCCCCCCCTTCCTTGTCCTATTCGGACTCAAGGGGAGGGGGCGCGCCTCTTGCCCTGGCCGGCCCCTCTCTTTCTACACTAGGGCGCAATAAGGCCCATTAGTTCTCGGGGGGGTTCCGGTAACCCTCCGGCACTCCGGTTTTTGCCGAAATCACCCGGAACACTTCCGGTGTCCGAATATAGTCATCCAATATATCAATCTTTATGTCTCGACCATTTAGAGACTCCTCGTCATGTCCGTGATCACATCCAGGACTCCGAACAACCTTCGGTAGATCAAAACTTTTAAACTCATAATAAAACTGTCATCGTAACGTTAAGCGTGTGGACCCTACGGGTTCGAGAACTATGTTGACATGACCTAGAACTGTTTCCGGTCAATAACCAATAGCGGAACCAGGATGCTCATATTGGCTCCTACATATTCTACGAAGATCTTCAAACCGCATAACAACATACGTTGTTCCCTTTGTCACCGGTATGTTACTTGCCCGAGATTTGATCATCGGTATCCAATACTTAGTTCAATCTCGTTACCGGCAAGTCTCTTTACTCGTTTCATAATGCATCATCCCGCAACTAACAAATAAGTTGCATTGCTTGCAAGGCTTAAAGTGATGTGCATTACCGAGAGGGCCCAAAGATACCTCTTCGACAATTGGAGTGACAAATCCTAATCTCGAAATACGCCAACCCAACATGTACCTTCGGAGACACATGTAGAGCTCCTTTATAATCACCCAGTTACATTGTGACATTTGGTAGCACAAAAAGTGTTCCTCCGGTAAGCGGGAGTTGCATAATCTCATAGTCATAGGAACATGTATAAGTCATGAAGAAAGTAATAGCAACATACTAAATGATCGAGTGCTAAGCTAATGGAATGGGTCATGTCAATCACATAATTCTCCTAATGATGTGATCCCGTTAATCAAATGACAACTCTTTTGTCCATGGCTAGGAAACATAACCATCTTTGATTAATGAGCTAGTCAAGTAGAGGCATACTAGTGACACTCAGTTTGTCTATGTATTCACACATGTATCATGTTTCCGGTTGATACAATTCTATCATGAATAATAAACATTTATCATGAAATAAGGAAATAAATAATAACTTTATTATTGCCTCTAGGGCATATTTCCTTCAGTCTCCCACTTGCACTAGAGTCAATAATCTAGTTCACATCGCCATGTGATATAACACCAATATTCACATCTGTATTTGATTAATACCCAATAGTTCACATCGTCATGTGATCAATACCCAAAGGGTTTACTAGAGTCAATAATCTAGTTCACATCGCTATGTGATTAACACCCAAAGAGTAGTAAGGTATGATCATGTTTTGCTTGTAAGAGAAGTTTAGTCAACGGGTTTGTCATATGCAGAGTCGTATGTATTTCGTAAATATTCTATGTCTACAATGCTCTGCACAGAGCTACTATAGCTAATTGCTCCCACTTTCAATATGTATCCATATTGAGACTTAGATTCATCTGGATCTGTGTCAAAACTTGCATCAACGTAACCCTTTACGACGATCCTTTTGTCACCTCCATAATCGAGAAACATATCCTTATTCCACTAAGGATGATTTTGACCAATGTCCAGTGATCTACTCCTAGATCTCTATTGTACTTCCTTGCCAAACTAGGGCAGAGTATACAATAGGTCTGGTCCATGGCATGGCATACTTTTATAGAACCTATGACTGAGGCATAGGGAATGACTTTCGTTCTCTTTTTATTTTCTGCCGTGGTCGGGATTTGAGTCTTACTCAATTTCACACCTTTGCATCACAGGCAAGAACTCTTTCTTTGCCTGTTCCATTTTGAACTACTTAAAAATCTTGTCAAGGTATGTACTAATTGAAAATCTTATCAAGCGTCTTGATCTATCTCAATAGATCTTGATGCTCATATGTAAGTAGCTTTACTGAGGTCTTTCTTTGAAAAACTTCTTGCAAATACTCCTTTATGCTTTCCAGAAAATTCTAGATCATTTCCTATCAATAATATGTCATTCACATATACTTATCAGAAAGGCTGTAGTGCTCCCACTCACTTTCTTGTAAATACAGGCCTTTCCAAAAGTCTGTATAAAACCATATGCTTTGATCAACTCATCAAAGCGTATATTCCAACTTCGAGATGCTTGCACCAGTCCATCGATGGATCGCTGGAGCTTGCACATTTTGTTAGCATCTTTCGGATCGACAAAACCTTCTGGTTGCATCATATACAACTCTTCTTCTAGAAATCGATTCAGGAACACAGTTTTGATATCCATTTGCCAGATTTCATAAAATGTGGCAATTGCTAACATGATTCGGACAGACTTAAGCATCGTTACAAGTGAGAAAATCTCATCATATTCAACACCTTGAACTTGTCGAAAACCTTTCGCAACAAGTCGAGCTTTGTAGATAGTAACACTACTATCAGTGTTCGTCTTCCTCTTGAAGATCCATTTATTTAACTTGACTTGCTGATCGTCGAGCAAGTTAAGCAAAGTCCATACTTTGTTCTCATACATGGATCATATCTCAGATTTTATGGCCTCAAGCCATTTTGCGGAATCTGGGCTCATCATCGTTTCCTCATAGTTCGTAGGTTCATCATGGTCTAGTAACATGACTTTCAGAACATGAATATAGTAACACTCTGGTGCGGATCTTACTCTGGAAGACCTACGAGGTTTGGTAGCAACTTGGTCTGAAGTTTCATGATCATCATCATTAACTTCCTCACTAATTGGTGTAGGGATCACTGGAACTGATTTCTGTGATGAACTACTTTCCAATAAGGGAGAAGGTACAATTACCTCATCAAGTTCTACTTTCCTCCCACTCACTTCTTTCGAGAGAAACTTCTTCTCTAGAAAGGATCCATCTTAGCAACGAATATCTTGCCTTCGGATCTGTGATAGAAGGTGTACCCAATAGTTTCCTCTTAGGTATCCTATGAAGACACACTTCTCCGATTTGGTTTCGAGCTTATCAGGTTGAAAACTTTTTCATATAAGCATCGTAGCCCCAAACTTTTAAGGAACGACAACTTTGGTTTCTTGCCAAACCACAGTTCATAAGGCGTCATCTCAACGGATTTTGATGGTGCCCTTTTTAAAGTGAATGCAACTGTCTCTAATGCATAACCCCAAAAACGATAGTGGTAAACCGATAAGAGACATCATAGATCGCACAATATCAAATGAAGTGCGGTTACGATGTTCGGACACACCATAATGCTGTGGTGTTCCATGTGGCGTGAGCTGTGAAACTATTCCACATTGTTTTATATGAAGGCCAAACTCGTAACTCAAATATTCTTCTCCACGATCAGATCATAGAAACTTTATTTTCTTGTTACGATGATTCTCCACTTCACTTTGAAATCCTTTGAACTTTTCAAATGTTTCAGACTTGTGCTTCATTAAGTAGATATACTCATATCTTCTCAAATCATCTGTGAAGGTCTATAAATAACGATACTCGCCACGAGCATCAACACTCATTGGATCACATACATCGGTATGTATTATTTCCAATAAGTCAGTAGCTCGTTCCATTGTTCCGGAGAACGGAGTTTTAGTCATCTTGCTCAAATGGCACGGTTCGCAAGCATCAAATGATTCATAACCAAGTGATTCCAAAAATCCATCTTTATGGAGTTTCTTCATCCGCTTTACACCGATATAACCCAAACGGCAGTGCCACAAATAAGTTACACTATCATTATCAACTTTGCATCTTTTGGCATCAATAATATGTGTATCACTATGATCGAGATCCAACAAACTATTTTCATTGGGTGTATGACCATTGAAGGCTTTATTCATGTAAACAGAACAACAGTTATTCTCTGACTTTAAATGAATAACCATATTGCAATAAACATAATCAAATCATATTCATTCTCAACGCAAATGCCAAATAACATTTATTTAGGTTTAATACTAATCCCGAAAGTATAGGGAGTGTGCGATGATGATCATATCAGTCTTGGAACCACTTTCAATACACACCGTCACTTCACTCTCAACTAGTCTTTGTTTATTCTTTAACTCCTGTTTCGAGTCACTAATTTTTAGCAACCAAACAAGTATCAAATACTCAGGGGCTACTATAAACACTAGTAAGGTACACATCAATAACCTGTATATCAAATATACCCTTGTTCACTCTGCCATCCTTCTTATCCACCAAATATTCTGGGTATTTCCGTTTCCCGTGACCATTTCCTTTGTAGTGTAAGCACTCAGTTTCAGGCTTTGCTTTAGCTTTGGGCTTCTTCGTGGGAGTGACAACTTGCTTGTCATTCTACTTGAAGTTCCCCTTTATTTCCCTTTGCCCTTTTCTTGAAACTAGTAATCTTGTCAACCATCAACACTTGATGCTCTTTCTTGATTTCTACCTTCGTTGATTTCAACATCAGGAAGAGCTCGGGAATCGTTTTCGTCATCCCTTGCATACTATAGTTCATCACAAAGTTCTACTAACTTCGTGATGGTGACTAGAGAACTCTGTCAATCACTGTATTATCTCGAAGATTAACTCCCACTTGATTCAAGCGATTGTAGTACCTAGACAATCTGAGCACATGCTCACTAGTTGAGCGATTCTCCTCCATTTTTTAGCCATAGAACTTGTTGGAGACTTCATATCTCTCAACTCGGGTATTTGCTTGAAATATTAACTTCAACTCCTGGAACATCTCATATGGTCCATGACGTTCAAAACGTCTTTGAAGTCCCGATTCTAAGCCGTTAAGCATGGTGCACTAAACTATCAAGTAGTCATCATATTGAGCTAGCCAAACGTTCATAACGTCTGCATCTGCTCCTGCAATAGGTCTATCACCTAGCGGTGCATTAAGGACATAATTCTTCTGTGCAGCAATGAGGATAAACCTCAGATCACAGATCCAATCCGCATCATTGCTACCAACATCTTTCAACACAATTTTCTCTAGGAACATATTAAAATAAACATATGACAGCAACAACGCAAGCTATTGATCTACAAAATAATTTGCAAAATACTACCAGGACTAAGTTCATGATAAATTTAAGTTCAATTAATCATATTACTTAAGAACTCCCACTTAGACAGACATCTCTCTAGTCATCTAAGTGATCACGTGATCCAAATCAACTAAACCATGTCCGATCATCACGTGAGATGGAGTAGTTTTCAATGGTGAACATCACTATGTTGATCATATCTACTATATGATTCACGTTCGACCTTTCGGTCTCCGTGTTTTGAGGCCATATCTGTATATGCTAGGCTCGTCAAGTTTAACCTGAGTATTCTGCGTGCCAACTGTTTTGCACCCGTTGTATTTGAACGTAGAGTCTATCACACCCGATCATCACGTGGTGTCTCAGCACGAAGAACTTTCACAATGGTGCATACTCAGGGAGAACACTTCTTGATAATTTAGTGAGAGATCATCTTAAAATGCTACCGTCAAACAAAGCAAGATAAGATGCATAAAGGATAAACATCACATGCAATCAATATGAGTGATATGATATGATCATCATCATCTTGTGCTTGTGATCTCCATCTCCGAAGCACCGTCGTGATCACCATCGTCACCGGCGCGACTCCTTGATCTCCATCATAGCATCGTTGTCGTTACGCCATCTATTGCTTCTACGACTATCGCTACCGCTTAGTGATAAAGTAAAGCAATTACAGGGCGTTTGCATTTCATACAATAAAGCGACAACCATATGGCTCCTGCCAGTTTCCGAAAACTTCGGTTAAAAAACATGATCATCTCATACAATAAAATATAGCATCACGTCTTGACCATATCACATCACAACATGCCCTGCAAAAACAAGTTAGATGTCCTCTACTTTGTTGTTGAAAATTTTACGTGGCTGCTACGGGCCGAGCAAGAACCGTTCTTACCTACGCATCAAAACCACAACGATAGTTTGTCAAGTTGGTGCTGTTTTAACCTTTGCAAGGACCGGGCGTAGCCACACTCGGTTCAACTAAAGTTGGAGAAACAGACACCCGCTAGCCACCTGTGTGCGAAGCATGGCGGTAAAACCAGTCTCGCGTAAGCGTACGCGTAATATCGGTCCGGGCCACTTCATCCAACAATACCGCCGAACCAAAGTATGACATGCTGGTAAGAAGTATGACTTGTATCGCCCACAACTCACTTGTGTTCTACTCGTGCATATAACATCAACGCATAAAACCTAGGCTCGGATGCCACTGTTGGGGAACGTAGTAATTTCAAAAAAATCCTACGCACACGCAAGATCATGGTGATGCATAGCAACGAGACGGGAGAGTGTGTCCACGTACCCTCGTAGACCGAAAGCGGAAGCGTTATGACAACACAGTTGATGTAGTCGTACGTCTTCACGATCCGACCGATCCAAGCACCGAATGTACGGCACCTTCGAGTTCAGCACACGTTCAGTTCGATGATGATCCCCGAACTCCGATCCAGCAGGGTGTCGGGGATGAGTTCCGTCAGCACGACGGCGTGGTGACGATGATGATGTTCTACCGACATAGGGCTTCGCCTAAGCACCGCAACGATATGACCGAGGTGGAATGTGGTGGAGGGGGGCACCGCACACGGCTAAGGAACGATCACGAAGATCAACTTGTGTGTCTAGAGGTGCCCCCTCCTTCGTATATAAAGGGGGGAGGAGGAGGGGGGCGGCCAAGGGGGTGGCGCGCCCTAGGAGGGGGAAACCTACTCCAAGTAGGTTTGCCCCTCCCTTTCCTAGTCCAAGAAGGAGGGGGGAGGAAGGAGTGGGAGAGGGGAAAGGCAAGGGGGGCGCTGCCCCCCCCCCCCTTCCTTGTCCTATTCGGACTCAAGGGGAGGGGGCGCGCCTCTTGCCCTGGACGGCCCCTCTCTTTCTCCACTAGGGCCCAATAAGGCCCATTAGTTCCCGGGGGGGTTCCGGTAACCCTCCGGCACTCCAGTTTTCTCCGAAATCACCCGGAACACTTCCGGTGTCCGAATATAGTCGTCCAATATATCAATCTTTATTTCTCGACCATTTCGAGACTCCTCGTCATGTCCGTGATCACATCCGGGACTCCGAACAACCTTCGGTACATCAAAACTTTTAAACTCATAATAAAACTGTCATCGTCACATTATGCGTGCGGACCCTACGGGTTCGAGAACTATGTAGACATGAGCTAGAACTGTTTCCGGTCAATAACCAATAGTGGAACCTGGATGCTCATATTGGCTCCTACATATTCTACGAAGATGTTTATCGGTCAAACCGCATAACAACATACGTTGTTCCCTTTGTCATTGGTATGTTACTTGCTCGAGATTTGATCGTCGATATCCAATACTTAGTTCAATCTTGTTACCGGCAAGTCTCTTTACTCGTTCCGTAATGCATCATCTCGCAACTAACTAATTAGTTGCATTGCTTGCAAGGCTTAAAGTGATGTGCATTACCGAGAGGGCCCAGAGATACCTCTCCGACAATCGGAGTGACAAATCCTAATCTCGAAATACGCCAACCCAACATGTACCTTCGGAGACACCTGTAGAGCTCCTTTATAATCACCCAGTTACATTGTGACGTTTGGTAGCACACAAAGTGTTCCTCCGGTAAACGGGAGTTGCATAATCTCATAGTCGTAGGAACATGTACTAAACGATCAAGTGCTAAGCTAACGGAATGGGTCATGTCAATCACATAATTCTCCTAATGATGTGATCCCGTTAATCAAATGACAACTCTTTTGTCCATGGCTAGGAAACATAATCATCTTTGATTAATGAGCTAGCCAAGTAGAGGCATACTAGTGACACTCAGTTTGTCTATGTATTCACACATGTATCATGTTTCCGGTTGATACAATTCTAGCATGAATAATAAACATTTATCATGAAATAAGGAAATAAATAATAACTTTATTATTGCCTCTAGGGCATATTTCCTTCAACTACGTGTGCGAGTTCATCTTCAACGCGACTTTGAAAAATAAGCGGGGCTACTCTAAAAGATAATATGAAGTGCGTAAGCAATAATATTCACAATTTCATTTTATTACACCATCATTTCTGTTGAGTTTCATTCATATATATGTATTAACCCCCTTTTTGAAATTAGACGTGACAGATGCGGAATGAACTCCTAGAACAAGATCACACGAAAGCAATTCAAGAGGAATTGGTGGGATTCTTTCTTGACCACGTCATCAATAAGCCGGAGAATACCATGTGGAAGTTGATTTCAATTGCTAGGGGATTGTAAGAGATCTTACATATTGTATATGTATGTAGCCAGTAGCGTCGGATAGATAATACGAAAACTTGTTGTTCGACCAATCTCTCGGAGAAGGAGAGGTCGATCGATCACTTCTCTCGGTATGCATGACGAACTTCTGTACTTAATGGTTTCCTTCATTTTCTTACTAGCTAGCGTGTCGAGGGCCTCTCTATGTACAGTACGTAGCGTCGACCAAGCACTGACATAAGAGAGGACACTTCTCTTTATTAATTAGCTAGCTAACACAACATATGAAACACCTAAATTAACCCCCCAAAACCCCCAACCACCCCCCCCCTTTCAAAAAAAAAACAAAAACCACAGCCTATTGGTCCCGGTTGATGCCACCAACCGGGACCAAAGGTCCTCCTGCGTGGGCTCGGCGCACCGGCCACGTGGAGGGCCATCAGTCCCGGTTCTGGACTGAACCGGGACTAAAGGGCCAGGGCATTAGTAACGACCCTTTAGTCCCGGTTCAGGAACCGGGACAAAAGGCCCTTACCAACCGGGACTAATGGTGGTTTATCTACTAGTGAACACAGACACACCTCTTCCGTTAAGGGATGAGCCCATGAGAAATCACAAGTGCTGCTATATGGGTTCTTGGGAGCATGTCAACAAAAGGTAGGGCGGTGTCTCAAAAAAAAAAGGTAGGGCAACCGGACATGTTCGGTTCACTGCGATAGATGGTGTATACTTCATGACCACTCTCTGCGTTCTAAAATAATTGAAGCTGTAAGAATATCTTAAGTTAGGCTTTTTACAGTTTGATCAAGTCTTTCCTTTTTGTGGGTAAAAAAAGCTTGATCAAGTTGATACAGAAATCTGCAAAGTTCTATGATATCAAATATTTTTTCGGCAAATAATATCAAATGTATATATATAATATGATGATATATTTCATACTGAATCCAATGAAGCAAATTTGGTTTTATAGACATTAATATATTTAAACTCAATGAAGTTTGACTTGGGACACACCTAACTTTAATTATTTTGAAACAGAGGGAGTAGCAGAAAATAAATATCACTCCCCTTCGTAGTCTACCATCATCTCTCTCTCGGTCTATCTTGCTACTATGGCGTCTTTTTAGGTCACTCCAGCTCCATAAAAAATTAAGAAGAGGACAAATACCGCTTCCTTATCATGTGGTGGCTCAACTTGCAGGATGTGTCAGCGGCATCCCTTTCCATCTCGGTATGATATTTTTATTACTATAATTGGAGAGAAAATAACTTAAAATCAACATGTGTTTAGGTGAACTAGATGTTTCCTCGGAGGGGGTGTTAGTGTTTTAAAACAATTACATATATAACTTAATTCTAATGTGGAACCAACCTAGTAGAGTTTGTTCAAGCAGAAACCTTAAATATGATAGGAAGTGCACCAACAATCTGTGCTAAGAAAGTTTTGTAAATAAGGGAAACTAGCAAGCAAATTGAATTATGCAGAAGGTTTATAATATTAAGTATGAAGACCCAATAAATTTCCCGGAGTTCAAACATCCACCTATTCTATACTTTGTTGTGGTGCGGGCGGACCCTCTCTGGAGTCACTTTTCTCTCGAGGAATTGTCCTCGATCCAGTATGCATGGAATGGGAAGCTATACTACCACTTCACAAGAAGATTCTGGTTGCTTCACAAGCTTCTTGAAGATATCGTTGAGACAATGGTGGAGGTCTTCAAGAGTAACAAGTCCCTCGACGAGTTCTCGAATTTGGAGTTTCTGCTTCTGAGCACAAATGCACCCTCATAAACAGTAAAATCATAAACAACAGTACAAAAAAAACCAAAATGTTTTTTGCAACAAACATTGTTGAATCTTCTACATGCGCCCAAAATTTTGTTAAGAAAAACATTCCTAATGCTCTGGGAGAAGAAAGGAAAATTGATTCTCCAGAAAAGACTATTTTTAAAGCATTTTGGAGTGCTGATTTTGTTATTTTTCTCCAAGAACTCGACGAATGTGATTTCATCACAATGTTTGCATGCAGGAAAAAAACTAAGCAATGTTTGTTGTAAAAAGATCAAAATATTTTGAATGTTTCTCTATTTTACTGTTTATGGATGAGCATTCGAGCTCAGGATTAGAAGAACGCTTTTGCTGGACTCTCATGTGAAGGGGTTCAAGGGAAAAACCTTTAGTAGTTTTGTGCAAACATGCTGACATAGTGGCGTACACCAAGTAATTGTACATCATATCTAGTGATTCCTTCTAGTCCAGCTCAAAAATTGTTGACATGTAAAATTTCAACGTACTAGCTTAAAGAAAATCAGAGGTAGGGCATGATATTTTTTATCCTTTTTCCTAGATGTAACATAGTTGCACGATTACAAGGTACAGCTTTGCACCTCGCATGTATCTTAGCACTTGTAAGTAAGATGGATCTGACGTGGTCTCACTTGTGAGGTGTGACGACCATGATACCAGGATTTTCCCTTTGACATCTCTGTTGTAGAAAATATGCTACTAAATTAATATTGTAAAGCTGTATCAGAGTTGCATCAATTAATTTTGATCGGAGGAAGTAAATTAAGATTGTAAATTGCTGCTCACTCTAATCCGGCAACAAATGCTTGCTTGACAGTTCATCTAATGAGGCCAGGGGTCCAATTAGACATAAACGTCGGTCCGAAGGATGTCAGGCCGCCACGCGCCACCGACTCTCAACTTTCACTCCACGATAACACTCTCCAAAGTTCAGAGAAACAAAGAACCTTTTCTCCTCTCCAGAATACCATGTTGCCACATTTGACTGTTTTCCCGTCAAACCTTCATTCTCATTTCTTTAATTGGTGCTGTTTAGCTCGACAGCAAAGCTAAACTGAGGGTGCACGAAACACGATCCTGACTCGCACGCAGCCCGGAAACTTCCTCCTGCATGAGCTCTCCAGCCGGCCGGCCAGAGTGGGTTGCAAGCTGCAGGCACCGTATGGACCTCCTTTTCTGCATTATTGCCTCAGGTACCGACGCGCCTAATGGGTTCTCCTGCGGCCTTCCACTAGTGGAAGCTTTAGGCCATGAAACTGTGTACGGCAGCGCGCAGCGCGTGCCTCCTGGCGAAATACACTTTCAGTTGCCAATAATGCAGCCACTTGTGCTCCCACCACTACGTAACGCACATGCACATTATGTAGACCTAGGGCTCTGGTCTAGGCTAGGCATATGCGTATCACCTTATCAGATCCCCGAGTGCTGAAAGTACCAACGGGGTATCAGTATCACCCTGCAGGCCTCCAGCGTCAGAGGAGCTAGCAGCGTCAGACTTTCTGAGAAAGGCAATTATTGGGCTTGTTAAACCCCGGGAGTTCGGTTTACGATGGATCCAGCGGCGGCGAGTGATAGTGCGACGATAGTACTCCAATGGCGGAGCTCCTTGTGGCGTTCCTGGTCCAATCGGCCGGTGGAATCGTGTCAGGTGTTGACGGAGTTCCGAGTCACGAGGCATGTTCAGACTTGACAGAGAGATGGTGATTCACATCGTACTAGCTCGTTTATTAGCCGGTCGCTTGCAGCGGAAATCGTGATCATGCGGCCGAGGAGGAGGGGGTGGATCTTTGTTGTGGGGTGACTAATGCCCAGCGTTTTACTCGTGCAGCTACGCTGTAAAAATTTCTGTGAGCTCGGATCGCACTTGGTAGAACCGTAGAAAGTGAATGCTGGAGTGGAAAAACGATGCGGCTCCATTTGTTCTTTTATTTTTTTGCACATATCCATTTGTTGTTTATCACGTGTGGCTTTCTTGTAGGTGCATATGCGACTTTGCTAACGAGTTGACTAGATATTTCTAGCTTAGTTGACCTCATGAAGCCATGGGAAGGACACAACGAACGAACACACACGTTCACGACCTTGAGGGCAGCGCTATGCCTCGCTTATAGCAAGACCTAGTCTGCTCTCGCGTCAGGTGCCTGCCTAAATGGACCTGCTCAGGAGCGCGGGAGGCCACGGCCTCCATGATTTCTTTCACTTTTTCTTTACGTTTTTTCTTTCTTGTTTTACTGTCGTTTATACTTTAAAATATTCTAAATAAAGGTATTTAAAAAAACGCTTTACATAAAACATTTGAAAAAAAATGTGAACCAAATATTTGAAAAATGATAATTGTGTATAAATAAAATATTTCTTATGTATATGAAAACTGTGTACAAAAAATAGTGTGTTTCAAAAAAGTTCATTGTATTAAAAAAATTAACCAAGCATTTTAAAATGGTAAAAAAATATTTGAAAATGTTAGTGAAGCATTTGAAAAATGTTGACCATCTATTCAAAAATGTCAATGTTGTACTGAAAAAATCTTAATCATGCATTTGAAAATGTTAATATGTATATAAATTTTTTGATCATGTACTAATAAAATGTTAATCTTGTATTTGAAAAATCATTTTATATCAAGCATTTGAAAAATGTTTAAAGTGTGTATAGAAAAAATGTTGACCATGTATTAAAAAAGTTAAAGTTGTATTTGAAAAATGTAAAATATATATAAAGAAAATATTTCTCATATATATGAAAAATGTATAGAAAAAATATACAATGTATGTGAAAAAAAGTGTTCATCTATTTAGAAAATGTTAGTCAAGCATTTGAAAAAATGGTAAACAAGTATTCAAAAATGTTAATCAAGCATATGAAAAATGTTAAATGTGTATAAAAAATCTTGATTATTGATGACCCACAAGTATAGGGGATCAGTTGTAGACCTTTCGATAAGTAAGAGTGTCGAACAAGACTTCTCACATGTCCTAAACAATAAACGAAACTACTCACAAATCATATTCATGTTCAATATACGAGGAGTATAGTATGATTAAGGATCCGAACATATAATCTTCCACCTAATAAACCTAATACCATCAGCTACAAGATGTAATCAACACTAGTAGTAACCCACATGTACCAATATGAGGTTTTGAGACAAAGATTGATTATAAGAGAGGAACTAGGGTTTCAGATGAGATGGTATTGATGAAGATGTTGATGGAGAAGTGTCCTCCCACGATGAGAGGAATGTTAGTGATGTCGATGGCTTGGATTTCCCCCTCCTTGAGGGAAGTATCTCTGGCGGAATCGCTCTGCCGAAGAGCAAAGGTGCTCCTGCCCAGGTTCCGCCTCGAGACATCGGTGCTTCGTCCCGAAAGTCTTTTTCTGATTTTTTTTCTAGGGCAAATGGCTTCATATAGGAGAAGATGGGCCACAAAGACCTGCTTGTGGCTCATTGGTGGGGCCCCTATTGGTGATTCTTCTTCCAGTATTTTTTTAATTTAAAAATAAATCTTGATAAATTTTCAGGTCATTTGGAGCTCTGGAGAATAGCTATCTCTGCTATAGGTCTTTTCAGGTCCAGAATTCCAGCTGCGGCAATTTCTCTCTTCATGTAGATCTTGCATAATAAGAGACAAAAGGCATTATAATTGCATCATAAAGTGAAATATTGATAAAAACACTATAATAACAGTAGGAAAAAATGATGCAGAATGGACGTATCAACTCCTCCAAACTTAGACCTTGCTTGTCCTCAAGCAAATGCCGTACTCGATAATCATGAACGCATGTTTATGAGGGGGAACGTTGCATGGAAAATCAAGAGAAAACTCCCTACGAGAGACCCAAAGATCTATCTATGGAGATGCTAGCAACAAGAGAGGGAAGTGTGTCTACGTACCCTAGTAGACCTAAAGCGCTAATGATCTAAAGATCGTAGTTGACGTAGTCCTACTCGTGTCGCAATCCAATCCGATCCAAGCACCGCACTGATACGTCTATTTTGCATCATGTTTTCCTACTATTATTTATAATGTTTTTATGCATAATAATGCTTTATAGAGTAATCATAATGCATTTTCTCTCATAATATGCAAGGTTTGCATAAAGAGGGAGAATACCGACAGCTGGAATTCTGGACCTACGTGAGAGATACATATTCTGCACATCTCCAAATGAGCTAGATTTTACGAAGAATTGTTTTGGAATATTTAATAATTATTGAAGAAAAGAACTACCGGAGGGGGCCACCTGGTGACCACAAGACACTAAGGCGCGCCAGGCCCCCCACGCGCGCCCTGGTGGTTTGTGGCTAGCCCAGCCCACCTCCGGTGCCCATCTTCTGGTACATAAGGTCTTTTGACCTAGAAAAAAATAAGGAGAGGACTTTCGGGACACCGTCTCGAGGCAGAACTTGGGCAAGAGCACTTTTGCCCTCCGGTGGAGCGATTCTGTGAGGGAACTTCCCTCCCGAAGAGGGAAATCGAAGCCATCATCATCACCAACAACTCTCCCATCTTGTGGAGGGCAATCTCCATCAACATCTTCAACAACACCGTCTCATCTCAAACCCTAGTTCATCTCTTGTGTTCAATCTTGTTATCGGAACTATAGATTGGTGCTTGTGGTTGACTAGTAGTGTTGATTACATCTTGTAGTTGATTACTATATGGTTTATTTTGTGGAAGTTTATGTGTTCAGATCCAATATGCTATTTAATACCCCTCTGATCTTGAGCATGATTATCATTTGTGAGTAGTTACTTTTGTTCTTGAGGTCACGGGAGAAATCATGTTGCAAGTAATCATGTGAACTTGATATGTGTTCGATATTTTGATAGTATGCATGGTGTGATTCCCTTAGTGGTGTCATGTGAACGTCGACTACATGACACTTCACGATATTTGGGCCTAAGGGAATGCATTTTGGAGTAGCAATTAGATGATGGGTTGCGAGAGTGACAGAAGCTTAAATCCCAGTTTATGCGCTATTCCGTAAGGGACCGATTGGATCCAAAAGTTTAATGCTATGGTTAGAATTTGTTCTTAATACTTTTCTTGTAGTTGAAGATGCTTGCGGGAGGGTTAATCATAAGTAGGGGGTTTGTTCGAGTAAGAACAACACCTAAGCACTGGTCCACCCATATATCAAATTATCAAAGTAGCGAACACAAATCAAACCAACATGGTGAAAGTGACTAGATGAAAATCCTGTGTACCCTCAAGTACGCTTTGTTTATCATAAGAAACCGTTTTGGCCTGTCCTTTTCCTCAAAAGGATTGGGCTACCTTGCTGCACTTTGGCTACTATTATCATTACTTCCTCGTTACAAATTATCTTGCTATCAAACTACTCTGCTACTTACAGTTTCAGCACTTGCAGACATTACCTTGCTGAAACCACTTGTCATTTCCTTCTGCTCCTCCTGGGGTTCGACACTCTTACTTATTGAAAAGAGCTACAATTGATCCCCTATACTTTTGGGTCATCAAGGCTATTTTCTGGCGCTGTTGCCGGGGAGTGAAGTGCCTTTGGTTAGGAAACAATTATATAGTGTGCTGAAATTTATTGTCACTTGTTACTATGGAAAACAATCCTTTGAGGGGTTTGTTCGGGGTATCTTCACCTCGATCGGAACCACAATTAGCTACCCCTCAACCTACTGCACCTACTGAAAATATTGAATATGAAATTCCTTCGGGTATGATAGAACAACTGCTAGCTAATCCTTATGTAGGAGACGAAACCGAACATCCTGATATGCACTTGATATATGTAGAACAAATTTGTGGATTGTTCAAGCTTGCAGGTTTACCCGGATATGAAGTTATGAAGAAGGTTTTACCTTTATCTTTGAAGGGAAAAACATTGGCATGGTATAGGCTATGCGATGATATTGGATCCTGGAATTTGAATCGATTGAAATTGGAATTCCATCAAAAAAATAATCCTATGCATCTAGTTCATCGTGACCGAAATTATATATATATATAGGGCTGGACTATTCTGTTACCGGTAACAGAATATTATTCTGTTACCCTCGCCCCTTATAAGGAGCGACGCGTCCATGACTGATCCAGCCCCAATCCGACCCGCTTCCTACCGCCGGAGGCAGCCGTCGCGGGCGAGCGAGCGACGGTGGTAGCCGGAGCGAGGGAGCCCGCGGCGCCGTGACCCGCCGACGGCGAGTTTGCACCACCGGCCCCCGATCTACAGCCACCACTCCCCACGATGCGCCGCCATCTAGCCATGCCGCCGGCCCGAACGCCCCCACCATCGGTCTCCTCGTCCGGCGCCGGAGCATCCCCGCGCACCTCCCCGACGCCGGGCGGCGGAGCCTTCCCGCGCGCTTCCCCGCCACCGGGCGCCGGAGCCTCCCCGCACGCCTCCCTCCGTCTGGTGCAGGAGCCTCCCCGCTCGCCTACCCGCCGCCTGGTGCAGGAGCTTCCCCGTGCGCCTCCCTGCCACCGGGCGCCACCCCTGAACGGACCTCATCGATAGAGCTCCACCACAAGCACGGTCGTCTCCCCAACAACAATGGCTCTGCCTTCTAAGTTGTTGCCAATACACCGCCAACGAAACGAAGATGGAGTCACATCCAACAAGATGCAGGTGATGAATCCTTCCCACACAAATTACTAGTAACACAAGTTTTTGAGATCTGGGTTTGGATGAAGATATGTACCACGTTTCTGTCAATTTATCAGTTCATCAGTTTATCTGTGTTGCTATGCTCTGCCTACATGTTACACTATTAGGTTCATGAGTACAAAATTGTGTGCCGCATCAGTACATTGCAAATGCTAGCATCAGTTCATTGACACCCCTGACATTTGATGCACGATTAGCATGTCGAGATTACTGTCAGTACGTCTAATATGCTAGCTTCAGTTCAAGTAAAAAAAACTTAAACTTGTGCATCAGTCCAAGTAGATAGTACTAAGGTTCAGCTACCACTGAAAAGTTGTATGTTGTTATTTCTAAGAGTACAAGTCATCTAGTTGCGTCAGTTCGAACAAGTAAAAAAACTGTTACTGAAAAAATTTATAAAGTTGTTACACAGTAAGTTCAATGATACATAAACTGGCAGTACTTGTAATGTAGATGCATTGATGCACGATTAGCATGTCGAGGTTACTGTCAGTGCATCTAATATGCTAGCTTCAGTTCAAGTTAAAAAAAACTTAAACTTGTGCATCAGTCCAGGTTGATAGTGACAAGAGAGTGCCACAGTTACACAGTAAGTTCAATGATACATAAACTAGGAGTACTTCTAGTATAGTTGCATAAGTTATAGAAGAACAAAAGAGAAGTCATGCATGAGTTCAATGTCCAGTTTACAAAACAGTGCTAAAAAAACAGTACATCAGTACATCCGTGTTTGAACATGAACATTCATCAGTTCGACTGAAAACGAAACCAGATTAATCCCAAAAACTTTTGAATGTTGTTTGCAGAAGCATGAAAGGCGGCGCACGCAGCAAGCATTTCATGCGCAAAAAAAATATGGGGCACCACCTGGTTGGGTAACACCAGAAATACCGCCTGGATATTTCAACAGTACATGCAGATTTGAAGATACACCGCAATCATCAGAAGCACGGACAGGTCCTTCTATACAGCAAACAGCAATGTCTGGGAATGCAAGCTTTGCCGTTGCAGGGTTGCAACAAGGCCTACAATATCACCAACAACAATTGCTTTCCTTCCCCATCGCATGCAAAAAGCCAAGGACAGGAAGCCATGGATGGGTTGCAAGAAGGCTTCCACCAGTCGCTTCGTCAACATCAATCATCCGTGCTGCAAAAGCAGTTGCGATGGGAAGACCAGGTCAAAAAGACAGAATTTTTAACCACTCTAGAAGGTTCAAAAGTACAAGATATGAGCCATATAGACAGGAGCAACATCACAATGAATCTGAGGAGAGATGGCCGTACAACAAGAGACGGAGATCTTCGTCATCGTTGCTCCCTCCAAGAGATGCATTGCTGCATGTGCCAAGGGTGACACCACCGGCGCCCATAAACTAGGGAGAACAACAAACACCAGAGGCAGCGCAGAGCTATACACATGTAAGTATCCATATAGAAAAAAAATACAAAGCACAGTCCATACCATGGTGCTGTGACCACCCCATCTAACATTTTTGTTTGGTCACTGTTGTGTGCAGCCACCTGACATTGAAGCTTATGTTATGCCAAGGCTAGAGATGAGGTTTGAAACGTTCGAAGAAAGTAAGAACTTCTACAACGTATATGCGAAGCACGCTGGTTTTGCTGTCAGGGAAGGCCCCAAGTTTAAGACCAGATCCTACCTTTATTGCACGTGCCATGGAGTTTATGAATCAAAGGTGTCTGAAGCAAATAGACAGCGTAATAAGACGACAGCCAGAACTAACTGCAGGGCTAAAATGAGGCTGAAGAAGGAAAAGGATGGAACATTTGTCGTAAAAGAGATAGTCTGGGAACACAACCACAGGCTATAGCTCACCGCAGAAATGCTTGTCTTCTTGCACTCCCACAAAATCTTTGACAAAACAATCTTGGAGTACGTCAAGTACCTGCAGTTCAAAGGCATTGAACGCACGCAAATCATGAGCATTCTGGGTGGTGATGACCCTGGTAGCTACTTCCTCGAAATGAATTCCAAAGACCTGATTAACCTGTAAGTACAATCTTGTTCTCCTCCCATAAACCGCCTACGTATTTTTTCCTTTGTCAGTACAAACATATCACGCAACGCATGACCTGACGCCAGTTCAACATGCATTTTTCAATGAACTTTTAATATGCAGGAAAGCAAAGAATTCAAGGATTGATGATGTGGACGATGTCCTAAAGACTGTTAACTTCTTTAGGGAGATGAAAGCTATAAACAAGGAATTCTTCTGTGACATGCAACTCGATGAGTCCGACAGAGTTAAGAACATATTCTGGGCGAACGCAAGCTGCCGAGGGGTGTATCAGGACTTCGGGGACTGCGTAACGTTTGACACAATATATAAGACCAACAAGTACCATATGCCACTTGGGGTGTTTGTCGGAACTAACAACCACTTACAGACTACACTCTTTGGTTTTGCCCTGATAAGAGATGAGGATGCAGATTCATTCAAGTGGCTGTTCGAGACATTTTTAAGGTGCATGAGAAGGAAGGCTCCTACATGCATCCTCACAGGTACACCCGCTAAAACCACCCCAAACCACCACCCCCCTTCCAAAAATGAAAAGGAAAGTAACACAATAAAAATGTTGTGTCAGTTCTATTGGTATATATGCACAACCATCTGCTGACCACTCCGAGTCTATTTTCTCATTACCAGACCAGTGCCCGGCAATGGCTTTGGCGATCGTAGATGTTTTCAAGAACACATTACATAAGCTATGCCGCTGGCACATTATGAAGAAGTACAGGGAACACCTCGCGTACCTGTATTTCCCGCACAACGACTTTAAGAATGAATTCACATCAATTCTCAACTGGCCCCTCATGCCAACTGAGTTTGAGGATGCCTGGAAAAGACTCATGGATAAGTACAACCTCCACGATGATGCCACAATGGTGGGCATGTGGAACGAGCGTGAGAAATGGATATCAGCCTACTTCAAAGAAATTTTCTGCGCCAAAATGACATCGACACAGCGAAGTGAGAGCATGAACTATGTGCTCAAGAAGAACTACGTAAATGAGAGACATAACCTACACCGGTTTGTCAGCCAGGTAAACTCCTGCGTCAAAACTAGGAGGCAAACAGAGAACTAGGAGACAATGGGTAACCGGGTATAGGTCTATCACTTGTCGTAAGACAAAAAATTACATGCTTACTAAAGTAAAAACTTTATTAGAAGTTTTTCCTGCGAGAAAACTAGCAATTTGGTCATCATTCTTGCATTTGCAGAAAGAACAAAACACGCTAACCTTCTATGGGTTTGACACCCAGATGGCAAATCTGTACACACGAGCTGTGTACAGCGAGATCAGAGATAGGCTAAAGCTGAGCACTCTCTTCACAGCGACAGAGATGGAAGAGCCCACAAAGTACCTAGTGCGCTACAACCACCCGCAAAAACTGTCTGTGTGGGCTCAGCACGCGTTCCAGGTGGTTGCAGACCCCGTGGGAGAAACATATGAGTGCGAGTGTAGGCTATGGGACCACACAGGTAAGGACTACAAAAAAGATGTTACATACTGTACTATTTTTTTGCAAAGTTTTTGTTCGAATGAAATGACAAAAAACATGCACCTCTTCCAAAAACAAATACATGTCTTTTCTGCGTCCATGTCCTATGCATGATGCAAACAATTAAGGCTGAAAGCGTTCCAGAGAAATACATACTCAGGAGATACACCAAATGCCCGAACATCCAGCCAACATTTGACAGAAATGACTTGAGGACAGTAGCGTCAAACAAGGCATCCCAATACTGCATTGAAAGCTCACTGCTAACGCTGAACATGAGGGTGCACAGAAAAAGCTTGAGAAGCCAAGAGCAAATGGCAAGGACGCGGGTCGTCATGGACAAACTTGAACAAGAACTCGACGCCATGCATTCTGCTGAAAATGGAGGTGTCGCGGACAATGAAGCCATTGAGCAGGATATTGCTACAATGTTATCCGAGATGAACCATATGGGAGCTATTGATCCATTTGAGAATGAGGAAGAGGAGCAGCAGCAACCGGAGCTTGCCCGTGTGCACACTCAAGAGCACCGACAAACTAACATGCGAGATCATAAGCTCGATGGTGCTGTAGGCGAACAACATGACAATAGCACATCCTACTAGCAGCAGCAGGAAAGGGTGATTAAACCCCCAATATTCTCAAACACAAAGGGGAGGAAGAGCAAGACGCAAGCAGCAGCGAAAAAGCCACCATGCCCCATCAAGCGCGTGGAATTTGGCCCGGACGGCAAACCCCTCGGGGTAAGGGCATGCGGATTCTGCAACGTCGTGAGCAACCATAACTACTGCACATGCCCACTCCGCACAGATGCCACTGTCAACAAGAACAAGCAGATTGGAGCCACCCAGCTTTCTACCAATGGAGACAACACACGTAACAGCTACACTTGCCGCAAGTGTGGCGGAACTGACGGACATAATGCCCGCACGTGCAAAGTGGGCAAGGAGGTCAGTGGAGCTGAACATAAACAGGGCAAGGTGCAGAGTTCCAAGAAATCAAATGAAGACGATGAAGAAGAAGAGTTTGATGAGAATGACAGCCAATCAGATGAAGACAATGAAGATGACAGTGTCGGGGGCGAGGAAACTGAAACTGACGATGAAGCTGCCAAGGCTCAACCTGGAAAGAGCGCCGGCAAGGCACAACATTCGGGGACAGTTAGGAGAAGCTCAAGACTGAACAATACATAGTTGTTATCTTGCTGCGTCAACTAAAAAATAACCTTGTAGTCTCAGTTGCATCAGCACACAATGAGGAAGCATTTCACAAAACACCGTCATTACCAAAACTTATTTAGCTTTATCGTCGATTTCTCGATCAGAACTAAAGTTATTTTTTAGTTTCTGATTTGTGCCCGCTGGAGCAGTGACATTATTATGTAAACCATTTTATAATCATTTTAAATGCAGTCACAAAATACGTTTGAAAAAACATATCTGGATATATCCGACGCAAAACGCTACTATGAACCAGTAACTCAGGAAAAAAATATGTCAAGGAAAATTTTAAACTATTGTATAACATCAGTACTGATAACTCTCAGTCGGCAGTACAAGGCAGAGTACACATCAGTATTGATATAATTTCTGATATGTGCCCACTGAAGCAGTGACATTGTTATTTAAACCATTTGATAATATCCTTTTGAATGCAGTCACAAATAAATTTGAAAAAACTTATCTTGATATATCTGACGCAAAACACTACTGTCAACCAGTAACTCAGCAAAAAAAATGTCAAGGAAAAATTTAAACTCTTGTATTACATCAGTACTGATAACTCTTAGTCGGCAGTACAAAAGGCATAGTAATAACAAACGCACCAGTGAACGACTGAAAAAAACCGTTTTGAAAAAACAAAGCTATGCCTGCTCCTGCTAGTCCCAATTCAGAAAGACCATCAGTACCTAAAAATAATTACCTCAAGAAAAATGCGAATATGATACATCCTGTACTAATAAAAATCTAATTTATCTGTAAAAAATACTCACAGATTATCTTGATATAAACAATCCTTTAAAAAATACGAAAATTGTTTAAAAAACATTAGCACCACACATAGTCTCGCTGGTATTTGGTACGTTCAATTACACTTCAATCACCAGTCTGAGTACGACAGTAGAGGAGTTCAGACCTCCACCAACACCGACGCTGACACGTGCAAGTGGGATAAGTAGCTGATAAGTACAGCTTGACTATACGAATCGGTGCCACAGTAAAATGCCATCATCACAACCGCAGAGACGTGCAAGTGGGATTTAGCAGGTCATATGTACAGCTTGACAACACTAGTCAGTTCAATAGTAAAAACCATTCAACTTGGACGGTTAGTTCTTCCACGCCACCACCCGCACCACCCACTGGGCGGTTGCCACGACGCACTGCAAACGGCGACCCCCACGACCACTACACACACGCCCCCGACGAATCGCCTCCCACACACCACCGCCGGCGCACTGCAAAAATACCCCATTTTTTTATATCTCTCCCTCGTTCCCACAAACCACCATTGCCGCTTCCATTTCCACTGCACACAAACCGCGAGCATCTCTCTCCAAAACCCACAGTCGCCGGAGGAAGGCCATGGCGGAGGAACCATCCGCCAAGCGTCATCATGCCGAGATGTCGGACAACAGGAGCAACCTCGTCGACATTAACGTCCCCGGCGAGAAGCGCAAGTACACCAGAATGCTCAAAGGGGTTGAGCTCCATGGCAAGGAGACACTAGAGATCGTCTGCACCAGCGAACCAGACAAGGCCGACGAGGTGATCTCCAGGCTCTAGAGGAAGCTTGGCGGCAGGTTTCGTAGGATTGTCGGCTTTGGTGTGCACTACACCAACGAAGATGAACCTCCCCAGATGGCAGCAGTCCTGCAGTTGTGCGTCGACGAACTCTGCTTGGTGTACCACATCGCAGTGGCCACAAAATGATGAGCAATCCTACTCATTTGCCCTGCATATGGTTTATCTGTTTTATTAGTATTGTATACTGAAAATTTAATCACACTTGTTTCCCAACTAGATGTACTAGTGTGGTTTGTGAAAAGTGGATGCAGTGCTGCATTTTCTCAAGTAGATATACTATAAATTTATTTTTTAACCTGATGCACTGGATTACTATTTGGAAAATCTTGCGGAAGATTAAATTCTGAAGTTGATCGACTAGTGTAGTTTCTGAAGTTGATACAATAGAGTAGTCTATGTACTCGATGTATTAAAAACGATGTTTCTGAACTTCATGTAGTGAAGTATTTTCTGAATTTGATCTAATGTTATTTTCATAAGAAAATAAACTAAGGACTTGGTGAAGCACTGGTTCTGTGTTATCCTATTTCAACAAAAGTAGACTAAACTAGTACCAATGAGGAACATACAACATTGACTAAGACTATGTATAATCCAACAAGAAGAATAACATGATGTACTTAATTTAATTTCAGAACTTTCTTTACTAGTTTGTGAAGTACATTCATCCATTGTTTATCCTACATAAACAACTACTTCATGGATTCATCGCTTGTAAAACAAAACAAAAATGGATAATTCAAACATCAAAGTAGTGCTAATATTCAAAATGTCTCTGCCCTTGCAGGCCCAAGCTCCTGACCGCCATGCTGCAGCATGACAAGTTGTTCACATTTGCCGGTTTCAGCATTGAAAGCGACAAAGAGAAGATGAAGTTGTCTGGTATGGAGATCAACCCCAACAAGTTCATCAACATTCAGCGCAAGTGGAGAGTTCCATACACCGGAAAAGAGTACGACTCCTTGACTGATGTTGCAGCCAGCGTCATCCACCCATTCTACAAAGGCATGAAGAACAAGATCAACACGCAGGAAGACTACACACTGTGGGGGACCAGCGAGCTGCCAGACAACCTCATCGAGTACGCAGGAGTAGATGCGTATGCTGCGTACAAGTCATGGTTCATGATTGACTACATCACAGATGGTTCAGAATATGCGAAACATCGGGAGGCTGAAAACTTCTACGACCACGCCTATTGCCCCTTTTAGGGATGAAGATACATCAAAGCCTGCCTTCGTTTTACTTCCGCTTGTGCTTGCCTTTTATCTTGTTGTTTCAAATTAATAGTTTTCTCTTGTTTGGTTGAACCAGTATGATTATGTCTTGCTTGTCATGGTTGAACAAGTTTAATTATGTTATCAAGTAAAATGTTTTTCTTTTCTCATTATAGAAGTTTGGTTTGGTAGCTTCGTATGTTGTTAATCCAGCATTTCAAAATTGGAAAGTAGTTTATGAATGGAACGTTGTCGTTGCTCTAAAGTACTAGTTATGATGCAACTAATCACACAACGTTGTTCCATGTCAGTACAACTTAGTACACTTGATCGGACATTACATACTTACTACAATAAAAAGTACAAAGAAGCATCAGTCCGTAAGTGCTACTATGGATGCACTATCAGTACAACTCGGTCTACACGCAAGTACCATAGTTCTGAAAAATGACACCAGAAGACACTTGAGAATAATCACAAAAACCAACACAAAAAAGAAAGGCAAAAAACTCAAATGAAAAAGATTACACTCACACAAAACTGACAAGAACTAGAACAAAATGTATCAGTCCAAGTTACTGGAGGAGTCAAGTACTAGATTCAAACAAACAAAAAAACAAAAAAAATGACCGCCCAAGGTCATGCGCAGGCCCTGACAATGCTAGATACTTGAACTCGAGCCCGTGGGCGAATCCCTAGTAATCCGCACAACGCAGGACCCGCCGACCAGGGCCCACAGGTCAAGAGAGAGAGCGAGCGTTGTGTATAAGCGCTCAGGTAAGTGTTCAGAGGAATTCGACTGGTGAGCCTCGGCTGTGCTTATAAACAGGTCCGGAGCCCCCTCGACTAGCGAGGTGGGACTAAACCTAGAGCGGACGCACATGACGCACTTCACAGGCGCGCGGACGAGCTATCTGGGCTGGAAAACGGCCCAATAGCCTACATCGTCAACAAAACACCCCACCAAATAAGCCCAAGTATACAAACCAGAGGGCGTGACAAAGAAATATAAACTACAATAAAAATGTTTGTCAATTAACCTCTACAAGAAAAAGGGAAAAATATGATACAAAAACAATGAACCTTTAAAAAGAACAAAACTTAATAGCCTATCTGTTAAATGTACATAATTTAAAAAACAGAATTAAAAATTACTTTCAAGTTCAACTACTAAAACTCTCAAAGTTCAAAAAATATAATGTTTGTCAATTATGCTAAATTTCTTATTTATAGAAAAACTGACATGTTCAACTACCAAAGCTCAAAAAGTTCAAAACATATAATGTTTGTCAATTATGCTAAATTTCTTATTTATAGAAAATCTGACAAGTTCAACTACTAAAGCTCAAAAAGTTCAAAACATATAATGTTTGTCAATTATGCTAAATTTCTTATTTATACAAAATCTGACAAGTTCAACTACTAAAGCTCAAAAGGTTCAAAAAATATAATGTTTGTCAATTATGCTAAATTACTTATTTATACAAAATCTGACAAGTTCAACTACTAAAGCTCAAAAAGTTCAAAACATATAATGTTTGTCAATTATGCTAAATTTCATATTTATAGAAAATCTGACAAGTTCAACTACTAAAATTCAAAAAGTTCAAACATATAATGTTTGTCAATTATGCTAAATTTCCAAGTTATACAAAATCTGACAAGTTCAACTACTAAAGCTCAAAAAGTTCAAATAGAATTTATTTGTCAATTCTGCTAAATTTCTTATTTATATAAAATCTGTCCACACCACAACGAACGGTCTGGTCGTAAAATAATCTCAAACCCCCACCCCCAACATAAGTTATAAAAAAATCAGTTCAAACATACATACGATATCAGTACTAAAACAACAGGATCAGTCAGGCCACTCGCACCACTCTGACATCAAATTTCAAACCCATGCGCTGGTTGAAATTACAATTCAGTTCACACAGTACTAAAACATAAGTGCACTAAAAATGAGAATACAAAAACTATAAAGGCCTAACTTTGGTTGGTACAGATGAAAATAAAATAAGTACAAGTTTTGAGCAACAACTCCCAGGGCACTGAAAAAATGTTTTGACATACACTAATGTATAAAGGCTTCAATAGAAAAACAATACTTAAACATCCACACGGAAAAACATCACAGATCCATACGTCACCTAAACAATGCAAAATGCCATCATCACTACCGCAGAGACGTGCAAGTGGGATTTGGCAGGTCATAAGTATAGCTTGACAAGACTAGTTAGTTCAACAGTAAAAACCATTTAACTTGGACGGTTAGTTCTTCCACGCCACCACCCGCGCCACCCACTGGGCGGTTGCCATGATGCACTGCAAACGGCGACCCCCACGACCACTACACACACGCCCCCGACGAACCGCCTCCCACACACCACCGCCGGTGCACTGCAAAAATACCCCATTTTCTTATATCTCTCCCTCGTTCCCACAAACCACCATTGCTGCTTCCATTTCCACTGCACACAAATCTCCAGCGTCTCTCTCCAAAGCCCACAGTCGTCGGAGGTAGGCCATGGCGGAGGAACCGTCCGCCAAGCGTCATCATGCCGAGACGTCAGAGAACAGGAGCAACCTCGTCGACATTAACGTCCCTGGCGAGAAGCGCGAGTACACCAGAACGCTCAAAGGGGTTGAGCTCCATGTCAAGGAGATGCTGGAGATCGTCTGCACCAGCGAACCAGACAAGGCCGACGGGATGATGAGCAGGCTCGGGATGAAGGGAGGCGGCTTGTATCCGAGCTTCATCGGAGTTGATGTGGAGTACACCGACGAGGAAAAACCTCCACAGATGGCGGCAGTCCTGCAGTTGTTCGTCGAGGAACTCTGCTTGGTGTACCACATCGCAGCGGCCACAAAATGGCGAGCAATCGTACTCATTTGCCCTGCATATGGTTTATCTGTTTTATTAGTAATGTATCCTGAATATTTGATCACACTTGTTTCCCAACTAGATGTACTAGTGTGGTTTGTAGTGAAGTATTTTCTGAATTTTATCTAATGTTATTTTCGTAAGAAAATAAACTAAGGACTTGGTGAAGCACTGGTTCTGTGTTATCCTATTTCAACAAAAGTAGACTAAACTAGTACCAATGAAGAACATACAACATTACTGAAACTATGTATAATCCAACAAGAAGAATAACATGATGTACTTAATTTAATTTCAGAACTTTCTTTACTAGTTTTTGAAGTACATTCATCCATTGTAACCCATACTACTGATCATTCATCTGTTGTACTAGTACTAGTCACTAAAAACTTAATTAAAACTTGTTTCCCAACTAGATGAACTATTATAGTCTATGAAGTGGATGCACGATTACATGTTTATTAAGTTACATGCATTTCCGAACCTGTGAAGTGGATTGTTTCACCATATTAGCATCTGAAAAAAAGTTTATAGCATTCTGAACTTTATGCACCAAATTAATTTCTGAACTTGATGTACTAGCATAGATTCTGATCTTGATGCACTAGTATAGTTTATAGAATTGATGTATTAAAAGATCTTTGGTGAAGTGGTATAGGTCCATATCTTGATGCACATATTTCTCAAACTAAATTTTGAACTTGATATAGAATTAATGCACAAAGATGTATCAAGCACTGGTATAGGTCTTTTATTCAACAAAAAAGAAAACTAAACTTGAATCAAGCAGCGCATATATCATTGACTCTGGTAAAATGATTCTCTAATTTGGTGAAGCATTTGGTGAAGCAACGAAGATAGCAAAAAAGAAAAAATAACACGGTGTAGTTGAATTTAGTTTTAGGACTTTGTGTACTAGTTTCTGAACTACATTCATGCATGACTCATAATATATAAGCATCTACCTCATGGATTATCACTTGTAAAACAAAAAAAAAGCAGAAGAATTAAATCCTCAAAAAAGAAGACTAATCTATAAATGTGTGTCTCCCCCCTTGCAGGCCCAAGCGCCTCAAAGACTTCCTGCGGGAGGAGAAATTGTACACATTTGTTGGTTTCAGCATTGGAGGTGACAAGAGGATGCTGGAGAAGTCTGGTTTGGAAATCAACCCCAACAACTTCATCGACATGCATCGCAAGTGGAAAGATCCAAAGACCACCAAATACTACGACTCCTTGGCCGATGTTGCAGGCGGCGTCATCCACCCATTCTACGAAGGCATGAAGAAGAAGATGAACAGGGAAGACCACAAACTGTGGGGGAACAGCCCGCTACCAGACAACCTCATCACGTACGCAGGAATAGATGCATACGCAACGTACAAGTCATGGAAGACAATCGACAACATCGTGACAGGTTGGGATATTTCAAAAGAGCAGGAGGCTGACCCCTACTATCACTACAACTTCGCGGATGAAGATGCATGAAAGTCTGCATTTGTTATGTTGAACCAGCCACCTTATGCTGTGTGTGTCCTTAGTATTGTTGTTTCAGATTTGTAGTTTGCTTTCGTTATGTTGAACCAGCTACCTTATGCTATGTGTGTCAGGGTTTGAACAAGTTTGCCTATGTCTATCAAGTACATCGTTTGCTTATGCCGTCCAACAAGTTTGCTAGCTTCCTATTTTGTTCATCCATGATTTGAAGTTGAAACTTGATGGCTGCCACGCAGCACTAGTCATGGAGAAAAAAATAACACATGAATATTTTCGCAAAAAAAAGTGGCAGACTAAATAAAGGCCAAAAGCAAATAGTAGCCTTCCATGCTCAGTACAGCTTAGACATGAACGTAGTACTATCACGCTAAAAAAATTCAGTTTTTAGTTTCAGAAGAACACTAAAAAGACTAAGTTTCAGCCGAGGACAATATTCAGTACTAAAAAGCATCGTGCTAAAAAGTAGTTAGAAATTCACTAAGTACTGCATCAGGAAAAGCAAGAGAAACACCAGTACGTATTTCCTAGTCACTAACATCCTAGGACTGAACGTTCTGGTATAGCTGAACACACGGTACGTTCATTCTACAAATATATAAAAAGGAACGAGAAGCTTCAGTTCGCATTCCTTAAAACAGTGACATACTAAGAATTAACAGTGGCAATACAACTGAAATATCAGTACAACTAAGTCTATACGGCAAGTGGTAGGATCAAACATTGCCTGGAGAAGAACCACAACCTAGAAAAAGAAGGCCAAAAACTAAATCAAAAAGATATAAGTTCGACAAAAGAGAAAAATCACAAGAAACACAACAGAAGACGTACTAGCATCAAACAACACAAACAATAAATAATTAATCAAAAGTACTAGCACAATTGGAATCTCAGTACAACTAAGTTTATTCGGTAAGTGCTATGATGATACCAATTAATGCATTGAGAAAGAAATAGTTTTGAACTTAATAGGACTATCTCTTAAACGTAGCTAATTTAAACTAGTACTTTAACTTTTACTATGAAGTTCAACTACTAAAGTTCAAGAAGTTCAAACAGAAATTTGGCACCAAAATTTTGAAAGCCTTACGCTGAATGAGATTACAAATCAGTACTAACAGAACTATATCATAAGTACAAAGAAAACGAGAGTACAGAAACTATAAAGGTCCAACTTAGGATGGAATCACATAAAAATAAAATAAATCTCACTTTCTTAGCAACAACTCGTAAATACACTTGAAAAAAGTGTTTACAGTTCAACTACTATATAAGTCTTCAGTACAAAAAATAAAACTTAACCAAAACGAATTCCCGATGAAACATTGTGCCACACCTAAAACAGAACACAAAATATACTAGTTATTAGATAGTACTCGAGAAGACATCAAACACTACAAAATAGAGCCTACAATGTTTTCAAGAGATATGTCACACAACTATCCCATTCACTATGCAAATGATGACCATTTCTCCGATGCATCAGGAGCTAAAGCCTGAACCTCCTTGGGAAGCTCCGTCACCAGAAGATTGTTATTCCGGTTGAACACAACTCTATACAGATCCTCAGCGTTCCAATCAACAATGTGTGGCTGCAAAACAATAAAACAAATTATCAAAAATCATGACACATAAAAAAAGGATGCACAATAAGCCAAAAACAAAAAGTGAAAAGCTCAACAAGAAACCCACGTCATTATCTCGAATGTTCTCAACGATCTTTTCACCATCATAGCATCCCGCATACTTCAAAGTATAATGGACACATTCATTTTTCCCTTGAAGTGGAACCTTGAAAAACGTTGGTTTCTTTGCAAACAACTCCCAATTGGGTTCCTTGCTCGCATTGTACTGAGCATCACCATACACAGCCTTCATTACTTTGACCAATCTAGAAATCTGTAAAAAAACAAAAGAACCCACCCAGTTTTAGGTCTCAGAAAAAGCAGAAACAAAGATGCAGAAATATTAATCCAGTACAGATAATAAATGTCACTCGCAATCTTCTCGCAGTCTTTGTGATAGGTGTTCTTCGAAGGACGGTGGTTCTTCGGATAAGGTTAAGAGTCAAGGATGTCAACGCTACTTCGGTACCGATTCATGACATATAAGGAATAGTGGTTTACTTTCCCATCCTTTGATAAAACCATAGGCTTGAATAGAGGCATCATGATCTAAAAACAAATGACCAAAAAAAGAGATGTTAAATATTCAAATTAAAAACCAGCATCACAACAAACAAATAAAAACCAAAAATCAGCTAGTAGATCTCACAAGGTCGGCACTGAGCAAGTCTTCATTAGCTTTAACATAGCTCTTGAAATCTCTCGCTGCACTCTCCACATTAAACACTTTATTTTCATCCTCGTAAAACGAACGATAAAGCACAACCTGCAAAAAAGCCAAAATAGAAAATAGACAGCGGTAAAGAATCAACAAGCAAAGTATTATTAAAACTCGTAAAAACAATAGGCAGTCTTGTTCAACATAAAGAAACCGATCTGATTGATTACCGTGATGAAATATGGACTCAGCAATATCCTTTTCCCAGATGCGAAATCAGCATTTCTATAGGGATCTTGCTTCCAATCATCAATGAGGAAGTCCATTACATCACCCTCCATCATTTGTCCAGGTGCAAAAACTTCCCAGATGCATTTCCCAGTGAAGCTAGTTACATTATCATCAGGCTGATGTATCATTGAGAATGTATTCCTGCAGCACACACAAGAACAAAAAGAAGGAGAAGCAAGATAGGGCATTCATAGAAGTTTTAGTTGTATAAAAAGGAACAGTTCAGGTCATATTTATCTAGCAGTTACAAACAACAAAAGAAAAGGAAGAGGAAAAATAATGGGAGATACTCACTCGGCATACTTCTCACGCCATTCATCACTAAGCAACAGATTATACAACCTGCGAGCCTTGTCCAGGTGAGGGAATTTATAAGGGTGAAGTTGCTGCACAGGGGAGCAAAACTTTATAGGAGCTCTGGGCGCACGCTTCGTGCTTACAACATTGCCAGAATCCAAAGCGGGATCTTTCCTAGCACCACCAGCTCTACGAGCCATTATTCCAGCAAGGGGAGATAAACCTTTGGCAGCAGTGCTCCTCATGACTCTTCCAACGCCAGCAATCTTGTCAAACACATCATCATCGCTGTCTATCAATTCCACAATGGGATTCTTGGGTGTAGTAGGACTATCTGCACAAGCAGCTGTAGAACCTCTTAGAGCTCCCAACCGCCCCTTCATAACACCAGATCTTGTCTTTTCGGGAGAACGCCCCTAGTTAAGATCAATAGCTATGCGCTCGAGCTCCGAGAACTGGCTACCAAAGAACCTGCAGTCATACTCACCAAGATCCAGTCACTCACCTAAAAAAAAGACCGCACAAAGCGTAATTTCAAATACATATTTCATGACAGTACTAATAGAGAAGTACAAGCTGCAAAAAAATTACAAAAGTCCATGCACACGTACAGGGTTCGATGCCAAACAAACCCCGGAAGTCTACATCAAACACATCGCTAGTTGCGCAGGTATACAACAAAGTCTTCCTAATGTCCAAAATGTCTTCATGGCTGTAATCGACCATTTCAATTACACCATCCTCCCGGCAATAATAGGTCTTGCAGTTTTGTAGCATAAAGAATCCACAATCATGCCTGTAAACAAAGGAAAAAAACAAAAAATGGTACAACGCAAAATCCAAAAAATATAGGAACAACATCCTCCAGCAACAAAAACAACCAACAAAAATCATTAAAAACGGATACTCACGTGTTTTCCTGCTGAGGCACCCGCACAAACTCGCAAGAGAAACAATCAATATGCGCCGGTGAGAACGGTTTGGCCCTATCTACACTGGACTCCCTCCAAATCTTCTTTATATTATCTGTCATATTCTTTAAGAATCTAACTGCATCACCCCAGGTTTCATCATGGAGTGAATCAAGACACTCGAAACGACAGAACTTCAAATTCAGAACAATCAAGCACCAATGCCCAGATTCTTCACTAGGCTTCATGGTAGCCACAAATGACGGCGCACGCAGAGGAAAAATGAATTTACCAAATCATAATGAAACAAAAAATTCAGCCTCGAAACAATAAAATAAAAGAGGGAAATTGAAATTCATAAGTACAAACAAAAAATCACATAATCATAAAGAATTTATATCCACTGCGATATAAATCACATAATCAGTTCAATTTCCTTGCAACAATAAGTGCAGCTTTAATAAAAGAAGCACGGATCATTCATAATTGCAGGTCTAAAAGAAGCACAGATCAAGTTCATTCCCCCCACCTCCCAAAACTGTAAAGAAAACATGACAGTTCAAGTTAATGAGTACAAAAAGTCCAAGTTCACCTACTTGGCCAAAACCATCAGTACCTGATCTCATGAACCAATTTAGCACATTGGAATCAATATTTCCATCACGGATCTTGGTCTGTTGTACAAAAAGAACAACAAGAGTTAGAAAATTGGCAAAACAAGTTATCATCCTATTTACAAAAAAGCAAAATACTGACTGTCACCCATCTAGGAACTATCAACTTGTCAGTGTCTCGGCACTTCTGACGTAGAGAATATAAAACAACATCAGCACTGTCTCAGTTGAGCATGCCAGTGGGGACAAACGCTTTAGCAATAGAACCAACACTGGCATCACATTCTTTATTTTCAAACATCGGCTTGTGACTAGAAAAACACAAAAGATTACATGAATTAAAACTACTGCAACAACAACAATAATCATACAAGAGAAAGAAAAAGAGACAAAAAATAGTACAGGCAAAATCCAAAACTAACCATTTTATACGGTTCGTGCGCAACCTCGTAACAGCGAAGAAAAACATATCAACCTTAACAACATTACCACTTTCTGCTTGCAGAAAATGATGAAAAATAATAAGTTCAACAACTACAAGAGAACATGTCCAAAATGCCAAAATTGAGAAGTACACCCCATTTACAAGTCCTTACCTGGACTATCAGGGTTTGACGATGACGGTAGTTCCTATGATGAGACCATTATGCCTACAGTTTCAGGGTTTGACGATGGGACATCTTGAGAGGACACCAATATTGATGCGCTTTTAGGGTCTGTAGAAAGAAAATCCTGGGACGACAATAGCGCCTCCTGCGTCAAGGGGTCAGAAGAAATTGACAGAAGTAAATCATCATCATCGGATGGCACCTCCTCCACGCTAGAAGCATCTTGCAATGCATCACCGTAATCAAGACCTCCAGGCGGGAAATTCTCCGGGAGAAAATCTTCACAGCCAGAAACATTTTCATTCCCAGCAATACCAACACCAGGCGATTTGGCATCAAGTATGCTGGCAGCACCAGCATCCTCATCAGCAACTTTGGTACCAACATTGCGCCCACTACTCAATGGAACATCACGAGCATCATCTCCACCACTAAGGACAACCTCACGCTCAACATCAGTAATCTGACGGAAATAAAAATTCAGAAAAAGTGAGTAATATGAACACAAATAACAATAAAAAATAAGCTACCAATAGGTGCACAAAAAAACAAACCTTGGAAGCATTCACAGAAACATCATCGATCTTGCTGTTGCTAACATTCAAAGCAACATCACCAACGGGCAAACAAGGCTCATCGCCAACAGTAGGACCCTGATTCAAATGTAATGAGGCAAAACACAATGCTATTATGAGCAACAATAAACACAAGGAATTAAAACAACAGTAACAAAAAAGGTAGCGACCCCCTTGCAAACTATAAACGGTGTGGGATAGAAAAATGAACAAGCAAGACACATTGGCGCGCATGAAATTTTAAGAAAATATGAATAAACACAATGAAAATAAAAATAACCTTGCACTTATCAGTGGATGGATCATTAACTCCACCGTCAACAGCAACCTCAACATTATGACTGGTCTCCTGCATAAAAAGAAAAATTAATAAACATATGTAGATCAGGAAGTTCAACTACAATACTGACAGCAGAACAACATAGTAAAAACATACAAACAACAAGGACTGACTCACATCAACAACAGGGTGCTGCGAGCCAACATCGTTCGTACGCTGATCAGAAACATTAGCCTCAGTACCATCATCAGCCCTACTGTCGCTGCCAGCAGCCTCATCGTGATCAATCTGCATGAAAGAAAATTATTAATAAATAGATGAACATGAGGAAGTTCAACTACAACACTGACATTAGGAAAACAAAGTAAAAATTGCAAACACCGAGGACTGACTCACATCAACATCAGGACGCTCAAAGCCAACATCATTCGTTTCGTGATAAAAAACATTAGCCTCAGTACCATCACCAGCCCTGCTGTCGGTGGCAACAACCTCATCCTGCTCAAACTACTTGATAACAACATTTGCACTTTCTTCATATGGCTTGCAGCGAGAGTTTTGCGTAGTTCTGAAACAATTCATGTTGTTCAACAGACGAACCAAGCTCTGAACTAGATTAGCGGCACCGTCACGCATATCACCGATTAAAATTCTCTCCATCTCAATGTAGTCAACAGCTTCGTTAAATTGATGACCTTCAGGAAGGATACCATTGATACAGCTCAAACGCTCAACTGTTGTTGGGACCTTTTGCAGCTCAGAACACACATTACTTAAGATATGCTCAATGCACTCCAACGCTGAAAAAGCAACATCAATACCAAAACTGTACCTCTGTGAAGCACTAGCATTACTAGGGCCAGGGGGGCATAACCAGCACCCTCAACACCACGACCATCCCTCAACTCATCGGGCAGATACGAAAACTTCGGAACCTGAGACGACGGCATCTCCAGGACTGGCCGTTTATACACTCGAAAAAAAACAACCTCCTCTTGAGTTTTCCACTACAAACAAAAGGGAAAAATAGTTAATCAATCAATGCAACACATAGGGAAAAATAAATCATGGTATTAACAGATTTAAAATCAACACCACTAATAAACTTTAACTGTCATTGCCAATTTGTTAGTATTTACCAACAGGCCAGTTGAACAAAGTTATTCAGTTCAACCACACACTAAACAACAGTACTAAAAAACCATACCTAAACCATACAAAATATAAACAGACAACTCTACAGTACACATGTCCACAGCAAAAGATAGCTATACCTAAAATAAAAAAAGGTGTGCAAAACACAAAACAAACAAAACTCACTGGTAGCTTCCCAAACACCCAAGTCTTTGGATCTGCATTGCCTTCTTTTTATCAAATCTGCATCAACCAGATCAGAAAGCTTGGCAGGATCCATGTAACATATGCGGGGGACTCGCATGTCAGGCTCCACAGTCTTGCCACGGATAAGGCAGTCAAGGTACATTAGTACAGGCCCTATGGCACAGCCTGTGATTGCCTTCCCCATGGTATCACCATTTTGGTACTTGGCAACAGCCCTTCTAAGCTCATCAACCATCAGCTGGCAATAATCCATATTAGCCATGTCCTCAAAGACGAGACCTTCAAACATTGCTGCCTCTCTGGAAACACGCGGGGCAGAACCAGGCAACACAACCTTCATAAACACAATCATGAAGAACACTTTCAGAGCAAGGTCATCTTTGCTAGGATCCTTGACGAGCACCTTGAGCTTATTCCTCAAATCCTGTGTCTTGATATCTTTGTCCCTGCTAATGTCAAGCTCCGATCTTAACTTCATCAGAGCGTCGTCATATCCGTCCTCTGACGGCCTTGGCGCAGAACGACCACCACGAGGGAAACCAAATAATTGCTGTATACCGTCGCTAGTGATGCGAAGCTTCTTATTAGCCTCACCCATGTCAAGAGCCATTGTATCACAATCTATCCTCAGGTACAAAACTCCCATCAGAGGGCGGGAAATTTTAGACTTCACCCTCCACTTGAAGATAGAACCAAAACCAGATGCATGAACCCTAGCCACATGCCGACTCTCGAGCAATTTAGCACAATCTTCAACCTCTCTCAACGAACATCGCATAGTTAAGTTCAATTTCCGTTGGTCACCTTCATGCAAGGCAACTTTTCTGGCATTGCCTCCCACCGGCTTGATCTGAGTCATAATGCTAACAGGCTGTAAATGAAAACAAAAAACCCACACCTTAAAAAAATTAATATAGAAAACAAAACAAGCATATGAATGCAAGTAAAAAGAAAAAGAAAAGATTGCACAAGTTCAAGTATTAAAACAACATCAGTACCACCCCTCAATTGATGCAAACAAATGATCAGCCTAACCTAGCCGCAATACCAGCCGAAACACAATTAAATCATTGCAAGTACAACTAGTAAGTCACATGCAGTACAAAACACATACCACCACAAACAATGAATATAGAAAACAAAACAAGCATATGAATGTAAGTTAAAAAAAGATTGCACAAGTTAAGCTATTAAAACAACATCAATACCACAATCAAATAGATGCAAAACAATGACCAGCCTCACCTAGCCAGCATACCAGCCCAAACACAACTAAATCATTGCAAGTACAAGTAACAAGTCACATGCAGTACAAAACACATACCACTGCAAATTCATCTTCTGAATCAACTTCAACATCATCTTCTTCAGATGCAGCATCTTCAGCTTCAACACGAGGACGCTTCTTCACACCTTTGTTCACCTTTGCAGGATGAACTTTACGCTTCTTATTTTCTTTCAACAAAGACCGCTCTTGAAGAGGAAACGAAGAAGGCTTCTTATTTGTCAAACCTCGTGGACTCCGATGAACAGAGGAGCCACCAAGTTTGCTTGGACCAATTTTCATAGCAACAATATCCGCATCAGTTTTGCTATTACCAGGTTGGGAACCAGCTTTCACATGTGGGCTACGCCTCTGTGTGCCATCAGGATTTTGATCTGACATCTTCCTCTTCAAAACAACTTTCTTCTCCTTAACTCCATCACGACCAAACACTTGCATCAACCGAGTTTGCATCAAGTTTGTCTTCACAGGCATGTCACTTCCATGAGATCCGGCATGAACAGTTGAAAAACCCGCATCACCACCTTCATCGCCTACACATTTAGGAGCTTCAGCAACATCAACATCACTTTCTGGCACACAGACAGCCTTTTGACGCTGTTCCAAGTCCTTTCTCTTATGGAATTCATACTTCTTCTTTGTTATCCTTTCATCCTCGAGCTGTAACTGCATAGGAACATCCTCAACTTGGGTAACAGGCTCAGTGCCATCAACACTTTGAGACTGAGTAACAGACAACTGCAAGCTGCCATCACCATCATCAACGTTAAGTGAATACATTCCATCATTAATATCTTTAACAACATCAGAAATGTCCTCTGGAACACCATGGCTGTCATTAACTGCATAAACCAATAACAAAACCACGCACATAAAAAATTAAAACACAATTAACATTGCAGACACATAGATAAATAAAGCGCATAGCATCAGACACAAACAAAAAGGAACAACTGATGTAACTAAGCATATATATGAATTAAAGGCTGATAAAAAAAGAGCAAATATAAGGTAAACACCAGCAACATTCGCAAGTTCTTCTAGAGGATTTGGTGTCTCAAAAATAACATTCACAAGATCTTGAAAGCGTTCAGATTTGTCAGAATCAGGAGGCACCAGCACTCCAACATCTGCAACAACATCATAATTAGCAAAAAAGTACAAGAACAATCAATCAGTTCAACTTTGTGAACACTATAAGTTCACCTAATAAAACAAATATGAACCCACCACTTGCAGAACAAACATCAGAAAACACAACTCTTTCAACACCATAATAGTTCTTCACTGACCACTACAACCTATTCAAATGCCAGGACATCAGTTCAAAATACACATGGTGATAAGTACTACAACCTGTCTGCAGGTTGCATCAACTGCCAAAACCATACACGCCATACAATCCAGGACAAAATTAACACATATCAAAATACATACAACTTATAAAGTCGATACGACAACAACTATACAACCTAAAAACCAGATCTATTAAAACATCATCCAAAATACAGGGAAAATCACGTGCATTCAATTTGTCCGGACTGGATGATGTACCCATTGTACAGTCCTAAAATCCGCCGAACCAGATCTGCAATACACATGAACAAAAATTAGGGATTTGAACTATTTCAGAAATGAAGCACGCCATATAAAAGCAAAACACTTACCAGCAAACACAAAATCGGCCACGAAATCCAGTATCACTGCCGATAAACGCTCGTTCAACAGCAAGGGAACCCTAGCGAGTGCATCCTGGGACAGCAAAGAGAGTAAGAGATTAGAAATAGAGAGAAAATCTGAACATAAGAGGACGCAAGCAAAGTCAATGATAGAGCAAAAGAAACAAAACAGAGCACATGGACCTCCACCCCTGGGGTTGAGCCCTCCGGCCGACGCTCCCGCTGCTAAACAAGAGTAGCAACTCCCCCTCCGAGAAGAGAAGAAGAGGGGAACGAAGACGGAATCGATTTGGGGACGGGAGAGGAGGGGAACGGGGAAGATCGGAGGTTAAAAGGTGAGTGGGAGGGTTAAAAGATGACTGGGAGAAAACGGACGGCTAAAGCCCACAACCGTGGCGAAGCCCACTATCTCTGGCCAGTTACAAAATATAATACCAAAAATCAAATATAATAAAAAATAATATAGATGGAGAAAACAAATGGCTAAAGTACAAATAATAACTCACAATAGTACAAAAAAATTTATCAAAAAAGTACAAATGAAAAAATAATTCATAACGGTGCTGGTTTTTCCCCTAAAAAATAAAGATAAGATAATGGGGCAAGTCATGTTACGGACTCGCCTCTGCATGCGACGCCGCGGCACGCCGCGTCGTCGCCTGCTACGGCTCATTCCTGGCTCGGCCTCGCCAGGATGGGGGAGGGGGGGTCCCGACCCCACCTCCCCCCACCCCCCGGCTCGGCCTCGCGCTAACGCGGCAGCGCGCTCATTTGACAGGCACAGTGCGGTTATTCTGTTTCCCCCACGCACCCACACCCCTAAGATAGATAATGGGGCAAGTCATGTTACAGACTCGCCTCCGCATGCGACGCC